>NC_073393.1:23084506-23384506 GCF_028641065.1 Leucoraja erinaceus | reverse complement strand
GGGAAATGGAACTGGCTTAGATGGGGCATCTTGGTCAACATGGATGAGTTGGCTGCAGGGTCTGTTTCAGAGCTGCATGATTGTGACTAACTGACCCCTCAAGATTGTCCTACCACTCATCATGCCTATGGCTGATCAGCCCCAGGCCTCAACTCCTCGCCAGTTCCACATAGCCCCCAATCCCCCATTCGTTCATACATCAATCTACATCCTCTATAAAACCTGCCAAAGATCTTGCAGCCACATCCCTTCTTTAGTTTAAAATGGACACGAGGTGCTAGAGTAACGCAATGGGTCAAGCAGCATCACTGGAGAAAAAGGAGAGGTGACGTTTCGTGTCGGGACACTTCTTCAGTTCTTCTTCAGTCCCAACCCGATACGTCACCCTTCCTTTTTTCTCCAGTGATGCTGCCTGACCCGCTGAGCTACTCCAACACTTTGTGTCTATCTTTGATATACACCAACATTTGCTGTTCTTGTTCTTGTTTTTAGTTTAGTTCAATATAGTTTATTTTCATTTGTACCAAGGTACAGTAAAAAAAAATTGTTACGTGCTATCCAGTCAGCGATAAGAATATACATGATTAAACCAAACCATCTACAGTATACAGATACAGGATATTGCAAGGATTTACAGTGGGAGAAAATTAGAATAGGGAAAACTGAAGAGAATATTGTCCGTGTCAATTACCGGGTGGCGCCCGTAATGGCCGCCTCGCCAGCAGTCTGATTCATCCCTTCTCTGTTTTTATTATTTTAAATATACCTTGAATGGTTGTTTTAATGTCTCTTGGTATGTCTTATGTGGGGGGATTGGGGGAAACTTTTTCCAGTCACTTACCTCGACGGAGATGCAATTATTCTCCGTGTCGCATCTCCGTCCCCCCTGCGGCCTAACAACGGAATGGTGCGGCCTTTCCTGAAGACCGGTCCGGAGCTTCAAGCCGCAGGCACAGCACGGACTTTAACATCGGGAACTGCAATCCTTTGCCGAGAATTGGGGAGAGATCTGACGGGGGGCTTGTGGACTTTAACACCGTGAAGCCCATGTTCTCCGGTAAGAAGAGGCCGACTCAGGAGTGTTCCCATCCGTCCCGATGGCGGAGTTTCCATCATCCCGACACGAGGGCTTGGACATCGGACCGTCGGCAGCTGGTGAACTGCAGAGGGTTCAAGGCCTCAACCACGGGTGAGCATGGAGGAAGATGGAAGAAATTTATTACATTCCATCACAGTGAGGAGTGTGGATTCCGCTGTGGTGGTTGTTTACGTTAAATTTTATTTTATGTGGCTGTGTGTATTGTTGCTTTTTCAGTTTGTATGGCTGCATGGTAACTCAAAGATCACTGTACCTTAATTGGCACACGTGACAATTATATTGAATCTTGAATCTTGCATCTAGAAAGGGGAGGTCAAATGGAGAAGGCATATTCAGGTGAGAAGAAAATGAATTAAAAAGGGAGAAACTAAAATTCATGCTAAAACGATGACGAATATTTCCCAGGATAGATCATGGCAGAAATTCACCACGCTTTGAGACGTTAAATTCTTGCTTATATCAGTTTTAAACGACTGCCCCCTTATCTTGTAACTAGGTCACTTTGTTCAAGACTCTCCCACTGGTGGACAGATGTAAATGTCTATCTTGTCAATCTCCCTTCCAATATTCCACAGCAGCTCCCAAAGCTACAAACTTTATCAACGAGAAAGACAAGAGCAGAAAGCAGGTGAGGAATTCATGTTTAGGAATTAACTGCAGATGCTTGTTTATACCGACGATAGACACAACATGCCGGATGAACTCAGCGGGTCAGGAAGCATTTCTGGAGAAAAGAAATGTGCGACGATTTGGATCGGAATCATTCTTCAGGTTGAAAGATAGAGAAGGTCATAACAAAAAGAAGGCCGGCATTTCGGTGGAGCTCATAATGGCCCATTTTATGGGGAGTAATGAGGAGATTTTATTAAAGGAACGACAAGGTGCAAAGTTTGGTGTCGCTTGTCCTTTACTTGTGGTTGTGAGATTTGGTGGATCCTATGAGGTGCTAACAACAGGGATGCACAGTAATGACTAAACGCACAGTACATTTGGTCCACAATGTATGCATTCTGCCTGCATGTGGTCCATATCCCTCCATTCCCCACACATCCAGTTGCCGATCGTAATGGTTCTTAAACTCTATGATCGCATCAGCTTCATTCAACTTTGTTCCATTGAACCTATCCTCTCCATTCTTGCTATCTTCCCTCACTTTATAATCTGTTCTACATTCTGTCTTTGTCGTTTATTTCCTTCTGGGGGTCCTTGTTCATCAGAGAATTAAAGTAAGCATGCAGGCACAGCAGGCAGTGAAGAAAACAAATGGCATGTTGACCTACATAACAAGAGGAGTTGTGTATAAGAGCAAAGAGGTCCTTCTGTAGTTGTACAGGGTCCTAGTGAGGCCACACCTGGATTATTGTGTGCAGTTTTGGTCTCCAAATTTGTGGAAGGACATTCTTGCTAATGAGGGAGTGCAGCGTAGGTTTACAAGGTTAATTCCCGGGATGGCAGGACTGTCATATGCTGAGAGAATGGAGTGGCTGGGCTTGGATACTCTGGAATTTAGAAGGATGAGAGGGGATCTTATAAGATGATTAAGGGTTTGGACACGCTAGAGGCAGGAAACATGTTCCTGATGTTTGGGGAGTCCAGAACCAGGGGCCACAATTTAAGAATAAGGGGTAAGCCATTTAGAACATAGATGAGGAAACACGTTTGCACACAGAAAGTAGTGAGTCTGTGGAATTCTCAGCCTCAGAGGGCGGTGGAGGCCAGTTCTCTGGATACTTTTAAGGGAGAGCCAGATAAGGCTCTTAAAGATAGCGTAGTCAGGGGATATGTGCAAAAGGCAGAAACGGGGTACTGATTGTGGATGATCAGCCATGATCACATTGAATGGATTATGGCGGTGCTTACTCGAAGGGCTGAAGGGCCTATTCCTGCACCTCTATGGTCTAATCCTAACTACCAGTACTGTCCGTATGGAGTTTATACATTCACCCTGTGACCGTGTAAATGTCCTCTGGGTGCTCCAGTTTCCTCCAATATTTCAAAGACGTGTGGGTTTGTAGGTTAATTGACCTCTGTAAATTAGATTAGATTCATTTATTGCCCCTATTGTGCAGGATGCAAATGTGGGATAACATTTTGTACTCGCTAGAATGTGTACTCGCTAGAATTTAGAAGATTGAGGGGGGATCTTATAGAAACTTACACAATTCTTAAGGGGTTGGACAGGCTAGATGCAGGAAGATTGTTCCCAATGCTGGGGAAGTCCAGAACAAGGGGTCTCAGTTTAAGGATAAGGGGGAAGTATTTTAGGACCGAGATGAGGAAAACATTTTTTTTCACACAGAGAGTGGTGAATCTCTGGAACTCTCTGCCACAGAAGGTAGTTGAGGCCAGTTCATTGGCTATATTTAAGAGGGAGTTAGATGTGGCCCTTGTGGCTAAAGGGATCAGGGGGTATGGAGAGAAGGCAGGTACGGGATACTGAGTTGGATGATCAGCCATGATCATATTGAATGGCGGTGCAGGCTCGAAGGGCTGAATGACCTACTCCTGCATCTATTTTCTATGTTTCTATGTAACATAGAACTTATGTATGGGTGATTAATGGTTGGCATGGACTCGGTGGGCCAAATGGCCTGTTTCCAAGCTGTATCTCTAAACTAAACTTTGAAGATGATTCGAAAGGAGTTCTTGAAATAGCTCAGGCAAAACAATTGTTCAATCATTAATGAAACTGAATTATTTAGAAACAAGGAACTGCAGATACTGGTTTGAGAAAGAAACCACAATGTTTTGGAGTAGCTCAGCAGTTCAGAAGGCATCTCTGAAGAAAAGGAACAGGTGATGATTAGGATAGGAATCCTTCTTCAGACTGTTTTTGTAGTTGATGTGGTTAGATGGCAAGGGGCATCAAAAAGTTAATATGGTTGATGCCCTGCTGGAAGTTAGAAATGAAAAGATCCAGAGGGGATAGAAGGCTGGGAGTATCTCAGAAAAACCTGGATAGGCAATGCTTTTTCAGATTGTTTGAGTTCTTCAAACATAATTATTTCACATTGTTGCTAGGCGTGTCCCAACTAATTTCCATGTTTCATGACAGAGAAGCAGTCCTCCCCCTGGTTATAAAACACTGCAGAATGCAATGAGATTGTGGAATGCACATTTACAAACATGACTCTCAAATATTTCCCATTCTGATTTCCCATTAAGCTATCTGCCCGAGCTGGAAACTAGAATTAATTTACTGTTATCCTTCCTTTCTTTAGTTTAGGCTTTATAGTTTATAAATACTGTGCAGAACAAGGCTCTTCAGCCTACTGAGTCCTCTCTGACCACCGATCACCCTGTACACTAGCACTATCCTAGTGGATTGCGGACAGTTTTTTACATTTTTTACCTAAGTCAATTAATCTACAAACCAACAATTCTTTTGAGAGTGAGAGGAAACCAGAACACCTGGGGAAAACCCATGAGGTCTCAGAGGTACAACGTACAAACACCGTACAGAGAGCACCCGTAGGCAGGATCAACCCCGGGTCTCTGGCGCTGTAAGGTAGCAGCTCCACGCCTGCACCACTGTGCCACCCTCAAGTGAAAGATAGTAAAGTTGACCGTGGAGCAAGTTTGCTTTGGTAAATTGATGTTCCATGCTGCAATAGAGCATAGAGCAATAAATTTGTAATCTTCACTCGTGGCTTTGCAAGTAAGTAGGTGTGTTGTGTTGGCCAGTCACACTTCAATACAATTCCCAAGGGTGATATGTGGTTGAGATTTAATTGGCAACTCCCCAGTGTGATTTCCATACCACCACTATGCAATGGGATCATTTACTACAAGTCTGGAGCCGTCTCCTCTTTGGCTCATGATAAATTGTCTTTGCTACCGTCAGAGTCTTTTAGATGTGACATTAAATCAAGGTACATTTTGTTCTCTCTGGCACTGGCAATTAAAAGTCCCATGGTAATTTCTTGACAAAGAACAGGTAATTTATTCTCTGCTTTAGTCTTTATAGCAAGCAATGTTAGCATAACGTACAAGGATGTTGCCACCACTCGAGGCCCTGAGCCATCGGGGGCAGTTGGGCAGGTTAGCACTTTAATCCTTGGAGAGTAGAAGGATGAGAGGTGATCTTAGAGGTGTTTAACATCATGAATTGAATAGATCGGGTAAATGCACAGTCTTTTACCCAGATTAGGAGAATCAAGAATCAGAGGGCATAGTTTTAAAGTGAGAGGGGATGATTTAATAAGAACCTTTTCATACAGAGGGTGGTAGGGATGTGGAATGAGTTGTTGGAGGATATAATTGAGGTAGGTACAGTAACAATATATAAACAGGTCTGTGGATAGGACAGGTTAAGATGGAATATGGAGCAGACATGGGCAGGTGGTACCAGTTTAGATGGGGCATCTTGGTCGACATGGACAGGTTAGACCGAAAGGCCTGTTTCTGTGCTCTATGACTCTGATTCTGGAATCCACTCTTTACTAACACTTACTGTGTTTAAGTTGGAAGGCAACTTTACATCAATGGCTATACTTCAAACATACCCCAGTGACTGTCAAATGTTTACTTCACTTTAGACTTTAGAGATTCAGCCCTTCATCCCAATCAGTCCACGCCGACCAACAATCACACTAGCACTATCCTACACATAAGGGCCAATTTACAATTTTAACCAAATCCAAGTAACCAACAAACCTATATGTCTTTGGATTGTGGGAGGAAACCGGAGTACCCGGAGGAAACCCATGTGGCCACAGGGAGAATGTGCAAAGTCCGAAAAGACAGCATCCGTAGTCAGGATCAAACCCAGGTTTTTGGCATTGTTCGGCAGCAACCACTTTGCCGTCCATTTTCTGGGGTCACTCTGAAAGGAAACATGAATTGTACATATCTACACCCACCTCTCAATGAGTTTTGGGCTCACCATGATGTAGAGCTCCTCTTCAATCGCCTCCATTTCTGGGCCTATTTCTATGGGAAGGAGTCCTTGCCTCTTAGTGACAACCCCTTCACCAATATTCCCCTTCTCTCTTGGACCCACATCCCCCCTCCTCCTCCCCTCATCCCTCTCTCCCACCAGCTTTCTACTCACTCAGGAATTTTTTTATAAAATGAAACAACTTGATCAGAAACTGCATCTATCCATGTGCTCTAGAGATGTTGCCTGACCCGTTGAGTTACTCAAGCATTTTGTGGCCCTTGATGAATTCATAAGTTTATGTTATAGGAGGAAAATTAGGCAATTTGTCCCATCGAGTCTACTCCGCCATTCAATCATGGCTGATTTATCTTTCCCTTTCAATCCTATTCTCCTGCCTTCTCCCCACAACCTTGGACATCCGTACTAACCAAGAATCTGTCAATCTCTTTAGAAATACCCAATGATTTGGCCTTGACACCTGTCTGTGGCAAGAATTCCACAGATTTACTCCCCTCTGATGAAATGATTTCCTCTTCATCTCCTTTCTAAAGGTATGTCCTTTTATTCTGAGGCTGTGCCTTCTGGTCCTTTACTCTCCTACTAGGGCCAAACGCAGGCAGGTGGGACCAGTGTAGATGGGGCATGCTGGCATGGGCACATTGGGCTGAAGTTGTACGACTCTATGACTATGACTCTAGTGGAAACATGCTCTCCGCATCCAGTCATTCCAAGTCTTTCACTATTCGGTAAGTTTCAATGGGGTCCCCCCTTATTCTTCTAAACTCCAGCGAGAAAAACTGTGCAAGTCTTACTTTCTATTTGATATTCTACATGATAATATCAATGATACATCACGTAGTTCTAACATCTTGTTTTTAAAATACATCTACCATTCTGAACCTCTAATGGCAAGCAGCACATCTTGTTGGTGGGTATAAAGCAATTTCCCAGTTGCACTGTAAGAGCAGAGGATTGCTTCAAATGTTCCAGCTCATGAGGACTTTTGCTGCTTCTGCTCCACTTAAGATGCCTCCTCTCAACATTGCTTTACAACATTCTGTTCTTCATTATATATTTACTTAGATTCTCATTAAAAGTCAGTATAGTTCAACTGAGGTATCTGCTTGCTTACCCTAGACAAGGAGAACATTTTCATTCTGCTTTACATGCTGCTCATAATTAATTTATATTTTAATGGAGATTGATCTTCACTGGGAGATCTACTCACATTTGTCCAGTGCTAACCTGGGACCCAGAGGAGTAAGGTATACTTCCTCAAGTCATAGAGTGATAGATGTAGAGTCAATACACCACGGAAACAGGCTCTATAACCCAACTTGTCCATTCCAACCAAGACGTCCTATCAAAGCTAGTCTCATTAGCGTGCATTTGGATCATGTCCTTCTAAACACTTCCTATGTATCTGTCCAAATAACTTTTAAACCCAGCTATAGGACCTGCCTCAATTATTTCCTCTAGCAGCTTGGCCCATTTGCCCACCACCCTCTGTGCAAAAGGTTACCCCTCAAATTCCTATTAAATCTTGTCCCTCTCTCCTTAATCCTATAGACTCATAGAGTCATACAGCATTGAAACACGCCCTTTGGCCCAAGTTGCCCTCACCGACCAACATGTCCTGTTTTCACTAGACCTACATGACTGTGTTTTGCCCACACGCCTCCAAACCTGTCCAATTCATGTACTGGTCAAATTGTTTCTTAAACATTGCAATCGTCCCTGCCTCAACTACCTCCAATGGCAACTCGTCCCATTCACCCACCACATTTTGTGTTGAAAAGTTACCTCTCAGATTCCTAGTAAATTATCCCCTTTCATCTTAAAGCCATGTCCTCTGGATTTTTGATTCCACTATCCTGGATAAAAGATCAGAATGTACTTGAAGAGGAAAGTAGGTGGGTGGCAATTGAAAATATTCACTTTCAGATGTGAGGAAAATAAAGTCTTCCTACCCTTTCAGGTGGAAGTAAATTATTTCAAAACGTTATTTATCTGTTAAATCCTCTGTCCTCCCATACTTCTGGGAGATTGTTTGTGTCTTCCTGAGTGAGTGGGCAGATGCGTGGCAGATGCAGTATAATATAGATAAATGTGAGGTTATCCACTTTGGTGGCAAAAACAAGGGGGCAGGTCATTATCTCAATAGGGTTAGGTTAGGCAAGGGGGAGGTACAGCGAGACCTGGGTGTCTTTGTACACCGGTCACTGAAAGTTGGCGTGCATGTACAGCAGGCAGTGAAGAAATCTAATGGAATGTTGTCCTTCATAACAAGAGGAATTCAGTATAGGAGTAAAGAGGTTCTTCTGCAGTTGTATAGGGCTCTGGTAAGACCACATCTGGAGTATTGTGTGCAGTTTTGGTCTCCTAATTTGAGAAAGGACATCCTTGTGATTCAGGCAGTGCAGCGTAGGTTCCCGAGATTGATCCCTGGGATGGCGGGACTTTCATATGGTGAAAGATTGAAAAGACTAGGATTGTATTCACTGGTGTTTAGAAGGATGAGAGGGAATCTTATAGAAACATATAAAATTATAAAAGGACTAGACAAGCTAGATGCAGGAAAAATGTTCCCAATGTTGGACGAGCCCAGAACCAGGGGCCACAGTCTTAGAATAAAGGGGAGGCCATTTAAGATTGAGGTGAGAAAAAACATTTTCACCCAGAGAGTTGTGCATTTATGGAATTCCCTGCCACAGAGGGCAGTGGAGGCCAAATCACTGGATGGATTTAAGAGATAGTTAGATAGAGCTCTAGAGGCTAGTGGAATCAAGGGATATGGGGAGAAGGCAGGCACGGGTTATTGATTGGGGACGATCAGCCATGATCACAATGAATGGCGGTGTTGGCTCGAAGGGCCGAATGGCCTCCTCCTGCACCTATTTTCTATGTTTCTACGTTGTTCAATTTGTTTTCTTCTTAATGTCTTACAAAGGCACCATCTAAATGAGGAGGTAGCATTATTTAAGTTGCTTCCTCATATTAATTGCAGTGGGGAAGAAAATTGGAAAACAGATATTGGGCTGGCCAAAGCCTGGCGGATACAATGGAGGGGTAGACACAAAGTGCAGGAGTAACTCCGCGGGTCAGGCAGCATTTCTGGAGAAAAGGATTCTTCTTCTGACTGATTTTGCGTCCCAACCCAAAACATCACCTATCATTTTTTATTCCAAAGTTGCTGCCTGACCCGCTGAGTTATTCCAATGCTTTGTGCCTATCTTTGGTATAAACCAGCATCTGTAGTTCTTTGATTCCACATGTGAGGGGCATTGTTTGATTAGTAGATGATTGAGCAAAGGTTAAATGCTAAATGGACAATAATTAACTGGATTGAATTTGTTCTAATTTTTTAATGAATAGGACATAGCTGGGCAATATCTCACATTGTAGAAGAGCTTCTAGCATTGTTGTTCTGGAACACCGCAAACATGCATGCGGACCCAGCAACACCATACACATGGAGATTGCTTTGTACGCAAAGATAAGCAGACACTCATGCACTCTCATTGTCATCATTGTGTAGAAGTTTTATTTTAGGGGATACGGCATTGAAACACTGAGTCTACGCTGACCATCGATCACCTTTCACACTAATTCTATGTTATCCCACTTTCTCATCGACACCCCATACACTACGGACAACAACCTACAAACTTGCACGTCTTTGGGATCGGGAGGAAAATCTCATGCAGTCACGGGGAGAACATGCAAACTCCACGCAGTCAGCACCCGAGGTCAGGATAAAACCTGAGGTCCATGGCTCTGTGAGGCAGTAGCTCTACCCGCTGTGCCACTGTGCCGCTGACTACGATCACTGTAACCTGATCGCTGATCATGATTATCTTCTCCAGCTAAACAGAAGTATAAATATTATGTTGTGCTGTTGCATAAGTAAGAATTTCATTGTTCGGTTTGGGACACAAAACAATAAAATAAACATTCATGACTCTCTTGACTCTTGAATCCTGGACTATTAACAACCAGCCCCCACCTCCAGAACTCCAGAAGGAAAAGGTTATATATTTTTAGATTTCACATACAATTGTGCCATTTCATAGCCAGCCTGTCAGATCTGGAACAATCTCGAGTGGATCCATGTTTATTATGGAATTTTCTATTTTACACTGGCTTCTTGTCATTTGGCTGTCGAAATCTTCCACTGCGAATCATCTCCCTTCAATATTGAGCATTGTTATTTAAATAAGGTGTTAAAAGATGTGATACTATCCTATTCCTCTGTTTGCATGATGAAAATAATAATGTTTTGGATAAGAATTGCAGAAGAATTGAATCAAAATAGTTTTCTTCCAGTCTATGCATTTCAGACTGAAGTCTTTGTTTATGATTTGCCCGTCCTTGGCCATTGATCAGATTTAAAAAGAGATTTTGAGCACATTTAGCACTTTCTGTGTAATTCAAAGACATCCTTAAATGCATGGCAGTGTTTAAATATACTGTTACTGGGGAAAATGCCTCAGACAATTTGAACACAGCAAGTTCCACAAGTAAGAAGTTTGCAGATGACAATAAAGTGGGTGGGATCGTAGGCAGTGAAGATGGTTATCAAAGTTTTCAGTGGCATATGGATCACGTGTTGGCAGAGGAGATTAGTTACAAAATGGCATGGACATTGTGGGTCGAAGAGCCTGTTCCTGTGCTGTACTGTTTTATGTTCTATGTTCTATGTAAATTTGTAAATTCATGAGTTACAAGGATAAAATTAGGCTATTTGGCCCATCAAGTCTACTCCGCCATTCAATCATGGCCAATTAATCTTTCCCTCTCAACCGCATTCTCCTGCCTTCTCCCCATAACCCCTGACATCCTTACTTATCAAGAACCTTTCAATTTCTGCCTTAAAAATATCCATTGACTTGGCCTCCACAGCCATCTACGGCAATGAATTTCATAGATTCACTGCCCTCTGAACAAAGAGATCCCTCCTAATCTCCTTTCTGAAGGTGCATCTTTTTATTCTGAGGCTGTACCCTCTGGTCCTGGACTCGCTCACTAGTGCAAACATCCTCTCCACATCCACTCTATCCAGGTCTAGGGAGTTGTTTGGGTGGAGAGCCACAATTGACATGATGGGCCAGATGTTTCAATGAGGTCCCCTCCCATCTATTTAAACTCCAGCAGATGTGAGTGAGCCCAGTATCGTCATACGCTCATCATATGTTAGCCTAATAATTTCTGAGATGATCCCATAAAACAAAATCTCCTATCATTACTTGTTTTTGCCTATATGCACTCAAGACCTAGACTAATATGGTTAATTCTTAAGGCCCTATGATAGCTAGCAAATCAATCAGTTCAGTTGGCAATTAGGAATGGGCAATAGTGAGGGTGACCATAATTACCTGCTCATTTCCTTTTTGTCTCCTCTAGCCTTCTTTTGTCTCCCCTTTATCTCATTTTCATCTCTAGCCTTTCTCCAATTATCTACCAATCAACCCCACCCCCCCTCACCTGTATCCGCCAATCACTCCTAGACACAAAATGCTGGAGTAACTCAGTGTGTCAGGCAGCATCTCTGGAGATAACTTATGGGTGACGTTTAGTGTCAGAATCCTTGTTCCACCTATCACTCATCTGGCTCTGTCTTACCCCCACCTTTCTTCCAGCTTTCTCCCACCTACTACAATCAGTCTCTAGATGGATCCCGACTCCAAACGTCACCCATCCATGTCTTCCGGAGATGCTGCCTGATTCGCTAAGTTACTCCAACACTTTGTTTTCTACACAAGAAAGGGTAATAATTGTAAATAAAAATACATGCTAAAAAAGGTGTGCCTATTATGCTGAATTATCCCGTCTGGCACCAAAAACCCACGGCAACAGCCTGTAGCATTACAAACTCATCTGATCTCCAGCTGTCTTGAGAAAATAGCTTTACAGCTAGCTTTTCTTCTCTGCATGGCTTGGGGCAGTTCATCCAACCATTAATTTGAGATATACACTTTATTGTAAAGCCTTGAAGCTCTCCATAAAATAAATGCAAGGCAAATCAGATTGTACTTTAATCAACTTAATTGCTGTGTAAATAATTCTCGAGGACCAAGGAAAGGTACAAAAGAATATTCTAAAGACTTCTCAAATTTCAGGTAGTCCCTGCTTTCTCCTCCCCTTCTCAGCTCTCCCTCAGTCCACTGTCTCCGCCTCTTCTTTCTTCCCCACCCTCACATCAGTCTGAAGAAGAGTCACGACCCATAACTTTGCCTATTCCCTTTGCTCCATAGATGCTGCCTCACCCGCTGGGTTTCTCCAGCATTTTTGTCTACTTTCGATTTTCCAGCATCTGCAGTTCCATTTAAGTTATGACATCGGATGGAAGCTGCAAACCCAAATCTCGTTGCACTTACGTGCAATGACAATAAAATAAATTATTATTATTATTATTATTATTATTATTATTATTATTATTATTATTATTATTATTATTCAAAAGAATATTGATCACTTGGCAAAAAGAACAGTAGGGTGGTGGTTGGAATTGATAATCAGGGACTGCAAGGCAAGAATACTTTGGATAAAAAATAATTAAAAGTAATAATTATATTTTGATCGGAGGAAGGTTGCTTGAAGTGGCTGAGTACAATTACATGGGGAATTCAGGGTCAAAAGATATTACATGCAGAGTCCCAGGTGGATAAAGTCATAAAAATGCTAATGGATTATGAGACTTTGTCAAAAGACGCAGAGAATGTGAAGGTGAAGGTGTAATGGTGAAGCTGTATGAACCTGTTTAGTCACAGTTGGAGTCCTGCTTGTAGTGTTGGACTTGAAACAGGGGGGATCTTAAGGCGGCACAGTGGTGCAGCAGTAGAATTGCTGCCTTACAACGCCACAGACCTGGGTTCAATCCTGACTATGGGTGCTGTCTGTATGAAGTTTGTTTGTTCTCCCCGTGACCACGTGGGTTTTCTCCGGGTGCTCCGGATTCCTCCCACATTGCAAAGGCATGTGGATTTGTAGATTAATTGGCTTCTGTAAATTGTCCCTAGTGTGTAGAATAGAAGTTGCGTGAACAGGTGATCGCAGGTCGGCGTGGAATAGGTGGGCTGAAAGGCCTGTTTCCATGTTGTTTATCTCAAAACTTAAACTATGTTGAGCCAGTGCAGAGGATGCAGCACAGATTCATTCAGATGTCGGCAGATTTGAGCCATTAGAAACAGGAGTGTTTTATTATCATTTTCCCGAAACAGAACAATGAGATTCTTTCTTGCAAGCAGTATATTGAGAATATTGTACAAATAAATTGAGCTGAAAGTTGTTGATCCCTGAACCATCTCCTGCCCAACATTACTCTCCCACCACTACACTATCTTTAGATTTTAGAGATATTACACGGAAAGAGGCCCATTGCCCGCCGAGTCTGAGCCGACACTCGCACTATCCCACAAACTAGGGACAATTTACAATTTTACCAATGCCAATTAACCTGCATGGGATGCACATTTACAAACATAATTCTCACCTTCTTTCCCATCTGATGATAACTGATGGAGTTGAACCATTAATCTATCTGCCTGAGCTGGAAATTGAATTAATTTACTGCTATCCTTTCTTTCTTTAGAGTATAGACTTTAGAGTTACTGCGTGGAAGTACAGTACAGACAGATCCAGTGTGGAACAAGGCTCTTTGGCCCACTGAGACTGCCCTGACCATGTACACTAGTATATCCTACAGGATTGGGGCCAATTTTTTCATGTTTTACCTGCAAATATTTGTAGTGTGGGAGGAAACCGGAGCACCAAGAAAAATCACAAGCACTCACAGGGAGAACGTACAAACTCCATATGGACAGCACCCGTAGTTGGGATTGAACCCGGGTCTTTGGCACTGAAAGGCAGAAACTCGACCGCTGCACCACCATACCGCCCAGTGGGTAAAGCATAGATTCATTCAGATGTCACCAGATTTGAGGCATGAGAGTCGAGTGTTTTAGTGCCATATGTCTCTAAATGGAACAATAACATTCCTACTTGCAGCAGTATATTGGGAATATTGCAGGTAAATTGAGCTGAAAGTTGTTGAAACCTCAATCACCTCCAGCCCGACATTCTTCTCCCGCCACTCCCCTTCGATCTTGGAATTACATACGATATTCCTGGTGCCTTCTCACCAGGGCCCTATATAATCTCAGAATGACATATTTACTCATACTCAAATCCGTTTGCCACGAAAGCCCATGTACTTTCTTCCTTCCTAATTGCTTAAAAGTAAGGACATTTACTACTGAAATCATGATGTTTAGTTGTGTGCCAAATACAGAGTATAATTGTATCTGCTGCAGTTATTAATTAGAGATAATAGATGCTTATGTTAACGCACTGATACAATGTATTCAGAGTTATGTTGATAATTATACTAACACAACAATTATACAACTGGATGCCTGACCAAAGCTGTGTGAGACCTACATAAAGAGGTGATTCGTCAGAATTGCTAATGCTTGAAGTAGTCTCTTCAAAAATGTTAATAACAGGTCATAACTGAAGGGTTTTGTGATCAAGAAGATTAAGGGACAGTGAATTTATAATTAATCACGTTTGTAACTGTGTGTAGTTTCATCTCTATAAAAATTTGTGAGTAATATAACTTTAATTTATAAGTTATGAAATGATGGTAATGCTTGAATGTATACAGTTGATGGTCTGAATGAGTTTATTATTTAGAGTCAGAGTCATACAGCATGGGAACAGGCCCTTCTGTCCAACTCGTCTGTGCTGACCAAGATGCCCCATTTAAGAAAGTCCCATTTGTCTGCATTTGGCTCATAACCCTAATAACCTTCCTTATCCATGTACAGTACCTGTCCAAGGGTCCATTAAATACTGGTATAGTATCTGCCTCCACTGCTTCCTCTGGTACCTCATTCTGTACACCCACCTAAGTGAAAATGTTGCACCTCAGGTTCCCATTAAATTTAGATCCTCTCACCTTAAACCTATGTCCTCTGGTTCTTCATTCCCCTACCCCTGATAAAACACCCTATCTATTCTATTACTTACAACAACACACCAGAAAACCCAGAATACACTCATGAAAACTGGTCATTCCGTCTTCTCGCTGCTCACGTTCAGCAGAAGGCACAGAAGCTTTAATGTTTGGACCACCAGACTCAGGAACAGCTTCTTCCCCTCCGTTATCAGACTTCTGAAGAGTCCATCCATAGGCTGGGGTACTGTCCAATTCAATCCTACCCCATTGTGAATGTTGAACTTTGTCTTAGGAACTGGTGCTCTTGAATGTAGAAACTAACAACTGAAGAAAGGTCTTGACCCAACATATCACCCATTCCTTTTCTCCAGAGATACTGCCTGACCTGCTGAATTACTCCAGCACTTTGTGTCTATGGTTGGTGCTCTACAAGTGTTACAATGCTGAGAACTATATTCTGCACTCTGCATCTTTCCCTTTTCTCTATCTATTGTATTTGAGTTTGAAGTGATTATACCTACAGTATATATGGTATATCTGATTAGATTGTATTTCATGTAAAAACAAGGCTTTTCATTGTACCTTGGTGCATGTGACAACAATAAACTTAAACCTAAAATTAAACCAAAACCAAAACCTAAACCAAAGATGTACAGCTTTGTAGGTTAATTGAGTTGGTAAAATTGTAAATTGCCCCTAGTGTGTGTAGGATAGAAACATGGAAACATAGAAAAATAGGTGCAGGAGTAGGCCATTCGGCCCTTCGAACCAGCACCACCATTCAATATGATCATGGCAGATCATCTAAATCATAATCCCATTCCTGCATTTTCCCCATATCCCTTGATTCCTTTAGCCCTAAGTGCTAAATCTAACTATCTCTTCAACATCTCCATAAACTGTCTCTGGTTCCCCAGTCTTCATATCTTTCTCCACAATAAATACAGAGGAAATAGTTTAGTGTGCGGGGATCGTTGGTCGGTCGGACTCAGTGGGCCGAATAATCTGTTTCCACACTGTATCTCTCAACTAAGCTGAACAAAATCAAACTAAACTATTGTACTCAGAAGAGCTTTGGGGTGGCCTTGTTGGGGCAACCAAAATTCTGAAAAGGATTGACAGGCTGGATAACAAGAGTCGAGAGAATCAAGAGTGTTTAATTGTCATAAGCACCAGAAGCGGAACAATGAAATGCTCACCTGCTGCAGCTTTACAGGTACATTAATGCAATAACATCACAAATAATTATAAAATAAACAATAATCAATAACTTACCAGTAATACTAGGTCTCATAGAAACATAGAAAATAGGTGCAGGTGGGGGTCATTTGGCCCTTCGAGCCAGCACCGCCATTCATTGTGAGCATGGCTGATCATCCACAATCAGTAACCCATGCCTGCCTTCTCCCCCTATCCCTTGATTGCGTTGGCCCCGAGAGCTCTATCTAACTCTCTTTTAAATTCATCCAGTGAATTGGCCTCTACTGCCTTCTGTGGCAGAGAATTCCACAAATTCACAACTCTCTGGGTGAAAAAGTTTTTTCTCTCCTCAGTTTTAAATGGCCTTGCCTTTATTTTTAGACTGTGACCCCTGGTTCTAGACTCCCCCATCATTGGGAACATTTTTCCTGCATCTAGCTTGTCCAGTCCTTTTATAATTGTATGCATTTTTTTTTTTTTTTTTTTAAAAATTTTTTTTTATTAGCAGTACAGTAAATCACATTAATACATCGCATATATCTTATTACATTATGTTGTACCACTTCATTTTTTGAGCTTTAAAAAAGATAGAAATAAAAGAAGTAAGGAAAGTAAGCAAGAATCGTGAAGGTGCAGGAAAGTGTTGGGAGATGAGAACCCTTTAGGGAAGGAATTAGAGAAGGAAGCAAAGAAAAGAAATAAGACCCTAGAAAGAAAAGAAAAAAAAGAAGAAAGGAAAATCAATCATTCTATTGTAACACAAAACTCCGCAAAAAAGGATATACCAACCGTGTTTTTATTAAAAAATTATTTTATACCCCCCATTACCAGGTCCTGGTAGCCTTTATGTTTTAACTTATTATTGCATCTTATGCTTGTAATAGTTCCATAAATGCAGACCACGTCTTTTGGAAGTGATCTTCTTTGCCTGCTAGGAGGAGTCTCATCTCTTCCAAGTGTAGTGTTTCGAACATGTTTGAAATCCACATTTTTGTTGTTGGTATTGGAGCATTTTTCCAAAATTTAAGTATAAGCTTTTTTCCCATTATTAGCTTTTATAATTTTATACATTTCTATAAGAAACCCTCTCATCCTTGTAAATTCCATTGAATACAGTCCTGCCATCCCAGGGATTAACCTCATGAACCTACGCTGCACTGCCTCAATAGCAAGGATATCCTCAAATTAGGAGTCCAAAATTGCACACAATACTCCAGATGTGACTTCACTGTACAACTGTAGAAGGCCGTCTTTTTTCCTATACTCAAATCCTCGCATTATGAAGGCCAAATGCCAATAGCTTCCTTCACTGCCTGCTGTACCTGCATGTTTACTTTCAGTGACTGGTGCACAAGGACACCCAGGTCTCGTTGCACTTCCCTATTTCCTAATCTGACACCATTGAGATAATAATAAGCCTCCTTGTTCTTGCTGCCAAAGTGGATAACCTCACATTTATTGACATAATACTGCATCTGCCATGCATATGCCCACTCACCAAACCTGTCCAAGTTACCCTGCAACCTCCTAACATCGTCTTTGCAGATCACACTGCCACCCAGCTTTGAGTCACCTGCAAATTTGCTAGTTACTTTTAATCCCATCATCTAAATCATTAATATATGATTGTAATCATAGGATTCCACTGACTGGTCAGCGCGCAACATAGCTTTTCAGTGTACCTCGGTACACATGAAACTAAACTAAAGGTAACCAGACCATAATCATGAAAATCAAATTACGTAGTGCAACCTAAACATAGTCCAGAGGAGATCATTGCTAAAGTTGGAGATTTTAGAACTGAAGGGCAAAGGCAAAAGGTTCTACAATTTATAATCAAGTAGAATTTATTTGTACACAAGACTGTAAATCATTGACATTCTATTTCAGAGGGCCATGGACATTCAGTCAATGAGTATATTAATATTGACCAGATTAAAGACACCACAAAATGGAGGATCCCTGCATTTATCAGAATTGTTTAACCTTTGTCAGTAGAAATGTATAGGGTGTGGATGGCGTTGATCAGTCTGGGCATCAGATTGATATGTAAGGATGAAAGATCCAGGTGTTCTCCTCATTTCCCCTTAATTGATAAAATATATAAAAATTCTGCAAACAAACTTTAATGCATTGATGTGATTGGATTAGTGCAAACTAATTATAGATATTGTAAATAATGTTGCAAGACAGTTACCCTGCTGTTTGTTGATTGGCTAAAGTGTTAAGCCCTGGCAGGTTTGTTTGAATTCCATGCTCAATGTTGTATTATTCAACTTAAGTTAGCTTCTTCCAGAAGCTTCTCCTGAAACAATGTATGGGAGACTCTGTTATTGGTCTGGGGAACTGTCTATAATGTACTCATGTAATTCGAATCCAGAACCAGGGTCCACGGTTTTAGAATAAAGGGGAGACCATTTAAGACTGAGGTGTGAAGAAACATTTTCACCCAGAGAGTTGTGAATATGTGAAATTCCCTGCCATGGAGGGCAGTGGAGGCCAAATCACTGGATGGATTTAAGAGAGATTTAGATAGAGCTCTGGGGGCTAGTGGATTCAAGGGATATGGGGAGAAGGCAGGTACGGGTTATTGATTAGGGACGATCAGCCATGATCTAATGAATGGTGGTGCTGGCTCGAAGGGCCGAATGGTCTTCTCCTGCACCTATTTTCTATGTTTCTATGTTTTTATGTAATTAAAATGTTTGAATGGATTGTAAAGAGACCACCCCTATGTAGTTCGGCCCCTCAAGGTTCGGGGACCTCTAAAAGGCAGCCCCCTCGAGGTCCTTTGTCGATCTTCTGGAAGAGCGCTTGGGACTGCGTGACCTTTTGGAATGTTTCTGCTTGCACGAGGCTGAAGGGCTTGGCCAGGCAGATACAAGGATCAAACCCGTGGTGGTTTAGGTATCGTATAGAGGAATTTGTTGTGCAATCCAAAAATAAAGATTAGTTGTTCCAGTGCTTGACTCAGTTGTTTTTGACTGAACCAGACTGGGGGGTAAGCTTGAGAAGAGCATATTAACAAGTACATCCAAAGCCAGAATTGATAGATTTTTGGCCAAAAATGCAAGCGGAAGATATACAAATTGGGAAGAAACATTGATCACAGCAGTAGATCAGCAGCGATATCAAACGTTGGAAATGCTGAACAGAGAAAACCTTTCTTGTGCTCTTATATCGAGAATGGAACACCCATTGATATTTACAGTATGTGTCGATATGTGCATTATCAGGCCATAGTCCCTCTGATACAGAATAAACCCTTCTTCACAACCTAATATTATCCCTCAACCTTAATAATTGCAGAGCAATATCCAATTTACATAAGAATTATTAATCAACATTCTTTATTTTAAATTCACTGACTCTTTTTGGCAGTGAGTAATTGGTCAATTAAAGAACCAGATCTACATCACATCAGACAAAATAATTACAGATATCTGCATGAGAAGTCTTCCTACTTATCAGCCAAAATTGCATCACAAAGTCACGGAGAATCATGCCTCTTGTTCCATCATGACCATACCATCCATTAACTATCTATACTAATCACATTTGCCAGCACTCGACCTCTAGTGTTTAGTTTAGTTTTGTTTAATTTAATTTAATTTAATTTAGATTAGTATAATTTAGTTTAGTTTAGAAAAAGGGTCTCAACCCAAAATGTCACCCATTCCTTCCATCCTTCCATTTTGGAGTAATATATTTGATATATTTACAAAGCTTTTCAAGTCAAGAATAGAACCCAAAACGGAATGGATTATATTTGGAATAATAGGAGAAGATACCAATTTAAATAAAGATCAAAATGTTTTTTTTAATTATGGGTTAATAATTGGAAAGAAATTGATACTTAAATTTTGGAAAAATACAACCACACCAACTGTTAAAATCTGGATTAGGAATATGATGGACATAGCACGCCTTGAAGAAATGAGACACCGACTAATAGATAAATATGACCAATTCCTAAGGAGTTGGTCTCCTTTCATCGACATTTTGGAATCATGTGATGCAGCGGTACCGTAAAGATTGCTGATTTCAGTTCATGACGCGGATAGATCTACATCTCCGAATACAAATTTGAAAAATTCTCTTTTAAGGGGCCTTCTCTTCTATTTCTACTTTCCACTTTCTCTGTTCCTTTTTTATTTTTTATATACACACTTCACGTTTTTCTACTCTCTACCATCTATTTTTCCACTTTTTCCTCTTTCTATTGTTTTCTTTTTCTTGTCTTGCTTACTTCCTTCTCATAACATAAAACTAGAGGTTGTACATAGAATGGATTGCGGTATTACATAGTTGGCACCTAAAATTAGGTTCCACTGTACTGTTTTGTGCTGTATTAACTTCTAATAAAATAAACAAAAAAAAAAACAAAAAAAATTCCTTCCATCCAGTGATGTTGCCTGTCCCGTTGAGTTACACCAGCAATTTGTGTCTATCTTCAGTTTAAACCAGCATATGCAGTTCCTTCCAACAACAATAGTTTAGTTTAGTTTAGTTTAGTTTAGAGATACATCGTGGAAATAGGCCGTTCGGCCCACTGCGTCCATGCCGACCAATGATCACCCTGTACACCAGCATTCTCCCACACACTAGAGACAATTTACAATTTTTACCCAAGCCAGATTAACCTACAAACCTGACCATCTTTGGAGTGTGTAGCAAGCCAGAGACCCAGAGAAAACCCACACGGTCATGTGGACAACGTACAAACTCCATACAGACAGCATCCGTAGTCAGGATCGAACCCCGGTCTCTGACGCTGTAAGGTAGCAACTCTACTGCTGTGCCACTGTGCCGCCACCGTGGTAGACTTCTGGTTGTACATACCTATAGCCAGGACGTTTATCCAGTGAATGCTCCTGGAGATGGATTGTCTACCTGTTGGGTCATCTCTCAACTCTACCGCTACTCCACCATGCCGCACATCAGTTCTTGCCAGAAGAACCACTCACGTTGAGAGATGACTACGGTGCTGTCTGTATGGAGCGACTACAGATGCTGTCTGTATGAGTGCGGCATGGTGGAGTAGCGGTAGAGTTGCTGCCTTACAGCGCCAAAGACACTGGTTTGATCATGACTATGGGGGCTGTCTGTCCGGAGTTTGCATGTTCTCATCATGACCGTGTGGATTTTGTCCGGATGCTCCAGTTTTCTCAAACACTCTAAAGATGACAGGTTTGTTTTTTTTTAACTTTGGAAAAAATTGTAAATTGTCCCTAGTGTATATGACAGTGCTGGTACACGGGATGATCGCTGGTCGGCACAAACTCGATGGGCCAATGGGCCTGTTACGGAGCTGTATCTCTAAACTAAACTAAACTAGACTTCCTGGAGAATTACTGGCTTTGACCTTGATAGTGATCTCTGTGCTTGTTCATGATTTTGGTCATAATTGGTCATACATTTTTATGAAGCAGAACTTGCTATCAAGGCTATCAATTAATTTATTGTTTTCTATATCTTCCTTACATTAGCAAAGATATAAAATTTGTCAAACTAACATTGCAAACATTGAAAGCAGTTGAAACAACATAAGACATTTGAAGAAGCATGAAACTGCCGATGCTTACTTTAGTTTAGTTTAGATTAGGGGCAGCATGGTGGCGCAGCGGTAGAGTTGCAGTAAAAATTGCAAATAGGCCCTAGTGTGTAGGATAGTGTTAGTGTACTTATGGTTTACTTGGATAGGGGGTACAACAGTACTTTCACCATATGACCAGATTTTGGACTATGGACTTTGGACATTTTTTCTTTGTAAACGCCACCAAAATATGGCGACTGTGCATTTGGGTGTTGTGCAAAGTCATTTCACTGTGCTGTGCATACGTGATAATAAAGAACCATTGTTCTCTTGGACCATTGTGCAGGAGTCATGAACTTCTGAATAGATACAGAGGGAAGTGCAATCAGTTATTTAAAAAACGTCAGGAATTTAATGGAGGTTTTGGTCCAAACCGCAATATGGTTGTAATTGGGTTGCCAAACCGGGGCCTTGGAGGCATTTAATCATCTCAGAGGCAACCTCACATATCTAATCAAAGGTCTCACAATTTTAGCTCTTCACAACATCGTGTTCATCAACCATATGTTCTAACTCATCACCTCTCTGAATACACGCCTCTGCCTGAGATCCAGCTGGCTTGATCTACCCAAAAAATATGGAGCCAAACTTACTGAAGCAAATCAAAATCAAGGGAAAAACGTGGAATGGATTCTGCATAACCACTCCCGAGATGGAGGACAAAGAAAATTGGACTGACGTTCCTTAATACTGGAGAACGTATACTGCAGTGTGAGAGACACCTCTTTTGAATGATCCAAACACAAAGAGCTAGGGAACTGTTCCTGCCTTAATACTTAGCCATCAATCAAGATCAGAAAAACAGATTAACTGTGTGTTATTTCAATGCTCCTTCTGGAAGCTTGGAATGCACAAATTGGCTGCTATGTTTTCTCAATACAACATCAACCACATATTAATACATCGTTAATTGGCTATATATTACTACGAGACACTTTGAGGTCATGAAAAGTGCAGGGAGAAATTGCAAGATTTTATTTTAGTGCAAAGGTTCTCTGTCCTATTAATCTGATTCCATCACATTTCCATTGAAGATACCATTGTGGGTAGTTTAAAATGTTTGGCATGGAATTATTAAAGACAAATATTCTTACATGGGATGCAGGCAAACATTATTGCCCAACCCTAATTATTTTTTAGAAGGTACTGGGAAATACCTTCCAAACTGCATTATAGTGGTGTATAAGATGGGAGGATTCGATTGGATAAATGCACAGTCTTTTACCCATCAAAGGGGAATCAAGAACCAGACATAGGTTTAAGGGGAGAGGGGAAAGATTTAATTGGAACCAGAGGGGCAACTTTTTCACACAAAGAGGGGTAGATATGGAATGAGCTGCCAGAGGAGGTATTTGAGGCAGGTCCTATAACAATTTTTAAAATACATTTTGACAGGTGCATAGATAGGATAGGTTTGGATTTGGGCCAAGCGCAAGCAGGTGGGAGTAGTAGAGACGGGGCCTGTTGGTCAGCGTGAGCAAGATGGGCCAAAGGGCCTGTATCCATGCTGTATGACTATGACTCGATGACTCTAAGAATATATCTTTTGTAGAAAGTAAGCTCCCTCTTTGAAATGTAGCAGTCCTTCTGGTGAAGATGCTCCCACAAAATTCAGACCTAGTGATGATGAAGGAATAAAAATCTGGTACTCGGACGTGTCATTGAAGGACGAGAAGCCGAAGCGAAGAAGTGGAAGCCAAATAACCGAATGGAAATGACGCCGAAAAGCCAAATAACCGAAAGGGCACAACGCCAAAAAGCCAACTAACCGATCGGATGCAATGCCGAAAAGCCAAATAACCGATTGGACGCAATGCCGAAAAGCCAACTAACCAAAAGGGCTGGATGCCGAAAAGTCAAATAACGGACATGACATCGCCGGGGGGAGGGACTTGTCAGCGATTGGTCCAGACCCCTGCGTCCATCACATCACTGGCCGGGGGAGATGGGAGGATGGGGGTCACTTTCCCACACAAGACCACCTGGGGCTGGAAGGTGACTGGGCGCTCTGAAGTCGAGCACCAAGGTCTGAGCAGCCAAAGGAGCGCATCCCTCGGGACAGCCCCCACTATTCCACCCCAGGGTCAGTGCTGTCCGGCCATGGCCACCTTCCACCTCGACTGCCCCGTCCGGCCGCACTGTGATGAGCTGTGGGTCGGCAGCGCACACACACATGGGGCCGAGTGGAGCAGAGTTGGGGACAGTCTGGTCCCTCTGCCCACCCAGAGTCACTGACTGCGATGAACCGCCACCAGAACCCGACCCCCACACCAGGGTGATTCACCCTCCCTGACTCCCGGACCCCGACCTCCCGGACCACAACCCACACACGGGGTGATTCACCACCCCCCCCCCCCCCCCCGGCCCGAGGCCCTGGCAGCCATAGTAAATCACTTTTAAAACATGGGGGGAAACAAATTCCCTGGCAGGCCGATGGGAGGTGTGCATGACAATGAACAATTTTACTTCGGAGTCACGTGAGTGACTACGTGAAGAACCCGCTCAGCACGCATGCGCGGCATTACGTTCAGCAGTGCAACAGCGGCGCATCGGGAGTCAGGCGCTCCCGCTACGGGGTGAAAGAACAGACCGTCAGGTAAGCTCTGAGGTCGGGTTTTCTTTCACAGGGAGCCTTCTGCTTTCAGGCAGAGAAGAAAGGCTCTAGAACAAACCTGTCCCCCGCTCGACTCCACGGAGGAGCGTTCCATCTGGGGGGGGCAGCAACAAGGTGGCAGGACCGCTTACCCGGCGCTCCGCTGTTCCCCGACACCGCGCTGGAAGTAAATCCACGGAAGAGGCATCCGACCGGTGGCTTCCGACTTGTCGGGCGGGGACGTCTCTCCACCCGCATGGGGGGAAAGACAGCCGCCTGAAAAGACCTGTTCCCCGCTCGACTCCACGGAGGAGCGTTCCAGCTGTGGGGGGCAGCAACAAGGCAGTAGGACCGCTTACGGGCGCTCCCCGACACCGTGCCGATCCCAGCCCGCTAGCGCCTGAGCAGCAGGCTGGAAGTAAAGCCATGGAAGAGGCGTCCGGCCGGTGGCTTCCGACTTGTCGGACGGGGATGTCTCTCCACCCGCCCAGGGGAGAGACAGCCGCCTGAGCTGCATTGATCAGCTCCTGGAGCAGGAGCTCCAGCGAGACGCGCTTCGTGAGGGGCGCTCTCGCAGGGGGAGTTCAGGCACTCCCTCCACAGTGCCTTCTGCACTGTCCATTGCTTCCTCCTTACCCGAGGGTAGCTTTGGTGACCAGGACTGGGCTGGTCAAGAAGAGGGGACGATGGCTGAAGATCTCGGGAGTATGCAAGGGGTGCAGGAACAGGAAGAGCTGCTAGGTGTGGTGGACCGCTACGTGGCAACCCCACGTGCAGGAGGCCGTTAAAGGCCAAACCAGCGGCCAGCATTAACCACCTCTCCAACAGGCCCCTACAGGAGAGGTGGTCAATAAGGCCTTAGAAAACTGCAGCGGATCCTCAGGCTCCTGACGTCAGCCATGACATCGTTTGCTCGTTCCGTGGACAAATACGGAGATGACCACAACCTTCGTAAACAAATCATAAAACCTGCCATAAAATCCTAAATTTGCGGGGTTGTGCATACCCCAGCCACTGAGCCAGACCCACTGCTCTTTGGCAAAAACCTCACAAAGCATATGAAGGATATGAAAGAGGCTTTAAAAAACCTTTCGGTCTCATGAGGGCAGGCCCGGGACGAGCAAACCAAAAACAATAATTCCTAAGCAGCAGCACCCCATCGCGTCCATCAGTCGACGTCTACCATATGGGACTGGTGTAAAGCTCGGGGTCCGCATTCTATCCCCGGAAGTCGTCTTTAGACCAGGGCCTATAGCGGACCCCATGGAAAATGCGCCACCCTTCAACATCACCGCCACGTCAGACAACGTGCAAGACTCGTTGGACCGGCAGGAAACAGAACAATACCCATAAACATGGAGGTAGGTGGGTCTGGTTCCTACCAGCATATAGAAAATAGGGGCTTAATACTAACAGGGGGGAGATTACACATGTTTTAAGAAGCACGGGAGTCTATCACAAGTGATCAGTATATACTCAATGCCATTAGTGGATATAAAATACAATTCATATTAGAAAAATTGCCACCAGTTCAACATTCACCCTATAGGGTATTTTCCCTCTCCGTTAGAGAAACGAGAGGGACAAGCTGAACTGGTGAGACTAATTGCAAAGGGTATCATGGGAAAACATGAACCCTTGGAATTGGTATCAAATATTCGTCACTAAACCCAAAAAAGATGGTGGATGTCGCATCATCATTGACTTAACTTCACTAAATATGTTTGTTAAGTACATACATTTCAAAATGGAAATGGTTGTTACTGCCAAAGGATACTTCATGGCAAGCATTGATCTTAAAGATGTTTACTATTTAGTACCATTCACAAGGACCTTCACAGATACCTGAAATTTACCTGGATGGGTCAGCTATGGCAGTTTAAAGCGTTACGCATTGGGTTCACATCAGCCCAAGATTATTCACCAAGATACTAAAACCAGCTCTGGCAATATTCAGAAGACAAAAACATATTGTCATGGCATATCTTGATGATATCTTAAATAATAGGCAAGACCATGGAATTGACTATGTTAGCTGTATCAGCTACCAAACAGTTATTCGAAACCCTGGGATTGTCTTACATCCAAGTTGAAGCCATCTACAATCATGGACTACTTGGGCTTCACAATTAATTCAGTCTACGTGACTGCAACATTGCCAAGAGACAAAACAGTTGAATTGGCTCAATCATGCAACAATTTAATGATTCGGACCTTTGCACTGTCAAAACTTACAAAGAGCAAAGGTACAGGTACCAAAACGACACACAGGTCATTATGATTGTGTCATAAAGTTACCCACTGAAGCAATATTAGAACTACAGTGGTGGGCAAAAAACGTTTGGCATAGTTTCAGCCCTATTATCATCACTAACCCTACGTTAGTTATCCAAACAGATGCCAGTGCTCAAGGCTGGGGAGCAACTAACTCTATATCCAGCACAAGTAGTAGATGGACTAACCCAGAGTCATCATTACCACTTACACTGGGCATTAATTATCTAGAGATGTTGGGTGACTTTTATGGTTTAAAAGCATATGCACAAATATGCATCACTTGCATGTACGGTTACAAATAGATAATACTACGGTGGTGGCCTACATTAACCATATAGGCGGCATAAAATTGGTATCATGCGACGTTGGTCAACACAATTTGGCAATGGTGTGTCGAAAGACATATTTGGCTATCAGCAACTTACCTGCCAGGTAAGCTAAATACAGTGGCAGACACCAGGTCACGTAAATTTAATGACAACACCGAATGGATGTTAAACCCCAAAATATTTGCAAAAGTTATCAAGCAATATGGCACGCCAGATATCGATTTATTTGCATCAAGGATAAATCACCAGGTACCTATGTATGTCGCTTGGGAACCAGACCCTGAGGCAGCAGCGGTAGATGCGTTCACGCTGGATTGGGGAAATTCTTCTTCTACGCATTTCCTCCCTTCTGCCTCATCAGTTGGGGACTTCGCATAATACAAATGGACTCTGCTTCAGGTATTTTGAAAAACAGCACTTGTCCATAATCAAAAAATGGGAGAAGTACTGCTTGGATACAGGGACCACCTACTCAACCGCTACAGTTACCAACGTACTGGAATTCCTGGTGAACCTTCACTACGATGAAGGACTCAGCTACAGAGCCATCAACACAGCTAGAAGTGCCCTGCCTGTCTATTTAAAACCAGATCCAAGACAACAGGCCATGGGGTCCCACCCGCTGGTGGTCAAACTAATGAAGAGTATTTACAACTCTAACCCCCTAGACCAAGGTACAACCATATATGGGATGTCAGTGTGGTCCTGACATACCTCAGGGGATAGCCACCAGCCAGATCCCTCAGCCTGGAACAATCTATGCTCAAAACACTCATGTTGATGGCACTTGTATCTGCACAGAGGGTCCAGTCACTACACCTATTGTGACTGGACAGCATGCTCACAGCTCCAGACCAGATCTCTGTCGTTATCCAGGGACTGATCAAACAGAGCAGACCAGGAACACCTAATCCAGTCGTGGAATTCCGGGCTTACCCGCCAGAACCACGGTTATGTGCCATGACCGACCTACTATCCTACATAGACACAACCAAAATATTCGAGGGAGATGAAAAGCCTTGTGGGTCAGTCATAAAAAACCTTATGATCGGGTGACGAGCCAAACCATTTCGAGATGGCTCAAGCAGGTGCTAAAAGCTGCTGGGATAAACACTAACATGTACAAATTTCATTCCACCAGGGCAGCATCCACGTCGACGGCTAAAAGAATGGACGTGGCTATAGACCACATCTTGGCTACAGCAGGATGGTCAGGGGAAAGACCGTTCAGAAATTTTATAATAAGCCGTTGGCAAAACCTGTTTTATTTTACAGACTGCAAATATTTAATTTAAGCCTAGGTGTGCAATTTTATTTCTTTGTTGTTATTGTTAAAAAATACCATTGTGTTTTTCTACAAACAGATTCATTGGTTGATTACGATAACACACTTCCTCCCTCAGGGACTTCGGCAGTGCGTGAAGTAATACCTGTTACACGGTTTGAAATCACAGAGCTTTGAAGTCTTCACGTAGTCACTCATGTGACTCCAAAGTAAAATAGTAAGATTAAACGAGAACTTACTAGTTTGAAGTTTGATCTGTATTTGATGAGGAGTTACGATGAGGGATTACGCTCCCACCCTCAATAATATGGGTCAAACTGATAAACTGATGTCTCCTTTTCTTTACTATGTTTGCTTCAATAACTGTGTCTATCTGTGATTACACACCGCTGCTTTGAAGTATGCCGCGCATGCATGCTGAGCGGGTTCTTCACGTAATCCCTCATCGTAACTCCTCATAAAATACAGATCAAACTTCAAACTGGTAAGTTCTCGTTTAATCTTACTATTTTATATCCTCCCACTACCACCCCATGCATAATGCACACAACAGGCTCCCAACACCAAATGATCTGTATTTTTTCAGTTTATTTGTAATTCATTTGCTTTTTTGTACTTTGCGCATTTAACAGTGCCATTTTCACAGCGGTGTCGGTAAATTGTACTTTTTTCCCCCAACAGACAATACATTACTCTCAAATCACATACCTTACATCTATTAACCATCAACAAAAAAACAAAGTGTCAATGCCTCTTCAAGGTCTACTAATCCATCCATAGCTTCAGTTGCAGGTATAGCTGAAAGGACTTGGCACTCAGAACAATGACCACATTAGAAGATCATCTGAGCATCTTGAAATCAATCTCATGATCACGAGTGAAAGATAGCCGAGTGACGCAGTATCAATCAGCCCACATCGCACAGAGTGGTAAAGAATGAAATGAAAATTGTAAATTATTCAACTGCAACTTTCCCCCTTCCCCGAAGGCAGCAATAACATATTTGCCGCATATTTGCCTTCAGACACAGTCTTCAGGTCTGAAGAATGGTCTCAACCTGAAACGTCACCCATTCCTTTCTCCAGAGATGCTGCCTGTTCCGCCGAGTTACTCCAGCTTTTTGTGTCCATCTTCAGTTAAACCCAGCATCTGCAGTTCCTTCCGACACAACTGTTACACCAAGCTAATTGTCCAGGTTGGCTTGCTGAATATTGCATAAGACATGGTCAGATTAGAAAGGGGAGGTCTGTGGGCATATAGGGTGTTATGTATATATAAGGATGTATCATATATATATTATGGATATATGTTTGTATTGTATTTATGGTGGTGGGGGTTCTGGCTTGTTTTATTGTAGTGTAAATATTATTTTTAAATAATTGAATAAATTTTTTGATTTAAAAAAAAAAAAAAAAAAAAGGTAATTGTCCAGGTTGGCTTGCTGAATATTGCAAAAGACATGGTCAGAAGAAAGGGGAGGTTATATATATATACTGCCTTTTTTATGCATATTCTGGAAAAAGATTAAACATGTGGCAAGTACGTTATTGCTGCCATTGTGTCAGGGAAGGGGGAAAGTTGCAGTTGAATAATTTGCAATTTCCATTTCATTCTTTACCACTGTGCAATGTGGGCTGATCGATACCGCGTCGCTCGGCTATCTTTCACTCGTGCTCATGAGATTGATTTCAAGATGCTCAGATAATCTTCTAATGTGCCCCGGGCCGTCTGTCTCCACAGCTGGGGATGGGAGGGAGGGTGAATCACCCGGTGTGGGTGTCAGGGGGTGAATCACCCCGTGTGTGGGTCGGGGTCCGAGGGTCGGGGGGGGGTGAATCACCCTGATGCGGGGTTTGGGGTCCGGTGGTGGTGCATCGCGGTCATTGACTCTGGGTGGGCGGAGGGACCAGACTGTCCCCAACTCTGCTCCACCCGGCCCCGTATGTGTGCGCTGCCGACCCACAGCCCGTCACAGTACAGCCGCATGGGGGAGACGAGGCAGAGGGTAGCCGTGGCCGGACAGCACTGACCCCGGGGGGAGGGGGTGGAAGAGTGAGGGCTGTCCCGAGGGATGCGTTCCTTCTGCCGCTTACACCTTGGTGCTCGTGTTCAGAGCGCCCTGTCACCCTCCAGCCCTGGGCAGTCTTGTGTGGGAAAATGACCCCACCCTCTGGTCTCCCCTGCCAGTGATCTGATGGACGTGGGTGTCTGGACCGATCGCTGACAAGTCCCGCCTCCCGGCGACATCATGCCAGTTATTTGGCTTTTCGGCATTGCGCCCTTTCAGTGAGTTGGCTTTTAGGCGTCCCGCCCTTTCGGTTAGTTGGCTTTCCGACGTTGTGTCTATTCGGTTATTTGGCTTCCACTTCATCGCTTCGGCTTCTCGTCCTTCAACGCCACGCCCGCACATGTAATAATCTATTTCCATGTCATGGACGGTAGGTGACTTTAGACTTTAGAGGAATGGTGCGGAAGAATGTTGAAGAATGTTTAATTTTAAATAGTTTTACAATGCCGTTGTCTAATAAAGACATTTAAAATAGCTGAGACACATTTGGCAGCAGAATGCTGTCAAAACTTCATCAAGGCATTCCGGCTTGCAGACTTTGTCTCTGATGCTTGAAGTCCACATTGCATTTTGCTTCACGTGAATCTCATGTGGAAGACCATTGCCATCTCAATACCACCTCCCCCACCTCAAACTGGATGCCTGATCAAAGGGTTAAATTCCTAAGGTACATCTGTATAAAAGCACTTCACGCATTTTCCAGCAATAATGTCAGAATAATTTCAAAATTACCTCCGATAATTTCCTTTGATACACACCAGCCCCATATTCTGCTGTCAATCATCTTGAGTTGCTGTCGAGATTTAAATCCAACATTTAAATGTAAAAATCTTCGGAAGAATCACGTTTGATGGCACTGAACATTTTATTCAGCCTTTTTCATAAAAATGTATAATTATTTACACTTTACTTTCCATGTGTTTATTCTGCATATCTACCGATTTCTTACTCTGACAAAGTCATTGCCCCTGATTTTTATTCGCTTGAGTAGGAGGTATTTCAAATGGGACCAAATCGTGGGCTCCTTCATCTGCAAGAGAGCTTTTATCGCAGTGCATTTACTGAATTGGGTGGTAAGGTAGTTAAGTTATTGGTTTAATATCTGGACTGGGCTATTGATCCAGAGACAGTAGACCAAATCCTACTGTAGTAGTTGGAGAATGTATATTCTGATAATTAAATTCAAATCTGGAATAAATACTTTCTGTCACACAAACAGACCAGACTCACCACCATTGACACCATCTACCCTTCACGCTGCTGCCAGGAAACAGCCAACATAATCAAAGACCATTCCCACCCCAGTCATGCCATCTTCTCCCTGCTCCTGCCTGGCAGAAGATACAGAAGCTTGAAAGCACTCACCACCAGACTCAGCAAAATGTCTTCCCGTTTGTTATCCGACATTGCACTTTGTCTATAGAACTGTTGCGCTGCAAGGCTGAGAACTATTTTCAGCATTCTGTATCTTCCCATTTGCTTCACCTATTTTGGCTTGATTGTATTTATATTTATGTATAGTATTATCTGATTTGATTGGATAGCATGCAAAATAAAACCTTTCACTGGAAAAACAAGTGGCTGCAGATACTTGTTTACAAAAAACAAGATAAAGTGCTGGAGTAACTCAGCAAGTCAGTTAGCAACCCTTCTTCAGTCTGACTTTTCAGGCCAGGACCCTTCTACAAACTCTAGTCTGAAGAAGGGTCCCAATCCAAAACATCACCTAGGCTTGTTCACCTGTGATGCTGCCTGGCCCATTGAGTTAATCCAGTTAATTTTCACTGTGCTTCGGTACACGTGACGGTAATAAACCTAAACCTAAATCTATCAGCAACAGTGACTATGAAACTACTGGATCTTTATAAAACTTTACCTGATTCCTTTCCCAGTTTCAGTCACCCCAGACCGACCTTTATAAAACTTTACCTGATTCCTTTCCCAGTTTCAGTCACCCCAGACCGACCAATGTGGTTGGTCTCATGAACTGTCAAACCATTTAGGAGGCAATCAGAGATGGACAATGAATGCTAGCCTTGCAAGTAATACTAACACTCTCCACCCAAATGAAGGGAAGTCTCAGAGGAAGGCATAGTGTTTGAACTGTGCTTCAGATTGTTCCATTGAGAACTGGATGGCACAGTGGGATAATAGAAAAGCTGCTGCCTTGCAGTGCTAGAGACCCGGGTTCGATCCTAACCATGGGTGCTGTCTATACAGAGTGTGTACGTTCTCCCTGTGACTGTGTGGGTTTTATCCTGGTGCTCCAGTTTCCTGCCACACTTCAAAGACGTATAGGTTTGTAGGTTAATCGGCTTGGTAAAATTATAAAAATTGTTCCTAATGTGTAGGTATGTTGCAAAACCTACCTGAATCGTCGCTGAGAATCTGCCCCAGCCCGTGTGTGTGATTTTGGCGCTGTTTAGAGGGGGCGGGTTTAAAACGCAATTTTTACTAGGCTGTTCCAATCGAAGATGTTCAGCCTAGTAAATCATTAACGAAAAATCGCTGAAAGACCCCGTCGCAAAAGGTATTATTAGTTTTATAGGCCTCGAATAATAGTTATAATAGTTTTAAAATCACTCTCTCAACCCGCGACCTCTCGCAGCCCCAGGGTTTTATAAAGCAAACAATTAAAGGTATGTACCTTATTTTTACATTAAAAGGGGCTTCTTAAGACCCCTTTATACAAAGTTTACTATAGCGAGTAGTTCATTTTGGGCTCTTTATATCCCGCAGTATTTTTCTGGGCATTTGAGGGTACAAATCCAGCGCAATGTGAACGTTCTAAACCAGCGCGTTCACAGGAACCCACTAGAAAGCTGATTTAAAATGGACTTTAATTTTACAGCAATTGAACACTAAATTCCTTCCATTTGGCCTATAAATTGATGTAAATGAGATTTAAAAATCATGTTTTATTGTGAATTATTTGTGAATATTATTTGGACACTTAGGCAATTTAAAAATGTTAATCATTTATTAAGAAATGGATAGATGTTTAGATCTAGTAATTGAAGTTTGAAATTAGCTACAATTGGGTAACTAACTAATTATATGCTTTAATTTCAGGTCATCCAAGTAAGATTATTTTATATTTGTTTCAGAATGGTTCAATCTATGATAACTGAAAATTTCATTCAGTTCTCTTAATTTTTAAGAAGGTTATGGGCTTTTGACAGTCCATGATCACAGCTTTTTTGTTATGTCCATAGAAAATCAATAGGGAACAAGATACTAATTTCTGAGTAGGAAAATGGCCATAACCTTTTTATTACTTGAGATATGAAAGTGAATTAGGTGTCAAGTTAAACTTCTTTTTATGCTTTATCTGATGGGGTAAATTGCAGACTTGATTTTTTAAATCTCAAAATTTTGTAACATTGCTATAATGTGCGTAGCCAAGTGTTAATGTGCAGGGATTGCTGATTTGCGCGGACTCGATGTGCTGAAGTGCTTGTTTCCATGCTATATCTCTAACCTAAACTGAACTAAACTAAATTATTAGAGTCCAAAATTAGAGGAAAGCTGATATGTTAGAAAAAACTACAAATGGGGGAAATGATGAAGGTAGAAGACTTTTGGACTGAGCCTTCTTAAGTTAGCAAGTGGGGGAGTGATGGACGAAACAGAGCTTTAAGCTAAGATACATGCATCGTAATGTAGGATGTCTTCAGGCTTACAGCGGGTGAGCGATGGTAGGGCAGACAGAATTAATTAAGTATTAATTAAGATTATGATTAATTATTCAGTTTTGGTAGCTTTTTTATCTGCAGCACAAAATGACCTGGATTTGATTCAGCAGCAAGCTGCAAATCTAATCGCCAGGGTCCGTGTTGAAACTCATTGGGAATAATGAGACACTCTGTAACCGGGCACATTGCAATGGCCAGGAACAATATCTTCTTTGCATTTGTCTGTAATTCTTAATTTTATTTTTTATAAAGCTGTGTGCATCCTTGGATGGCACACTGGCACCAGCAGTAGAGTTGTTGCCTAACAGCACCAGAGACCTAAGTTTAGAACTTGTGTTGGGGTGATCGACAGTCGAGTGAACCTATTAGGTCGAAAGGCTGCTTCAATGCTGTATCTCTTAACTAGACTAAATTATTAATGGTCCCAGCAATGACCCACAGGAGCCCACACCACTTCTTGCATGATGAACAACCCACATTTTACTCTCACTCTTTGCTTTCTAACTTGAACCCAACAATAAGACCATGACATAGGAGCTAAATTAGGCCATTCGGGCCATCAACTACTCCACCATTCAAAAATCATGGCTGATCTATATTCCCTCTCAACCCCATTCTCCTGCCTTCTCCCCGTAACCTTTGACAACCTTTCTAATCATGAACCTATCAATTTCCTCTTTAAAAATACCCAATGACTTGGTCTCCACCACCATCTGTGGGAATGAATTCCACTGATTCACCACCTTCACCACCCTCTGGCTAAAGAAATTCATCCTCATCACCATTCTAAATCAGGGATCCATCTTGGTATTGAATTCCCTAGCATTCATTAGTGTTTGGTTAATTATATCAACTACATTACCATTGTTTATTCTCCCTACTATTTTTTTTCTAAGAATTCAGTAATATAGTTCAGGCAAGATTTTACCTTCTGAAACCCATGCAGCTTAATCCTGTTACCATTCCCAGTTCTAGACGCTCTTGCTGTATATTTTGTGAGTGTATTGCTTCTGAGCATGTGTGTGTATCTTTGTTGTATTTGTGCGTGTGTGCACAAATATCTACAGCATGTGTTTGTGTGTGTATGTAAGCATGTGTACGTGAGTGAACATACACTGAAGTTAGATGTTGCATTATTTATCCCTGTGAATCCCCTCACAAGATCAGAAACATCTTGTATTTATGTAGCACCTATAAAAGTCGCCAAACGACCCAAAGGGCATTTTCAAATTGAAATTGGCGCTAAACTACGTAAAGATATAATGTAACAGATGGCCAGAAGTTTGGTTAAATAAATAGTTTCTAAGGAATACTGTAATAAAAAAAGGTTTTGAGATGAAGAGAATTATGGAGTGAATTTCAGAGTTTAGGAGCCAGCTATCTGAAACTTTGCTGCTCTCACCTTCTAGCTGTGCTATTCCACCTTGGGATAAATGTTCTGAATGTCCATCCTATCCATGCCTCTCTTAATTGTATAAACTTTTATCAGGTCTCTCCTCAGCCTCCAATGCTCCAGAGAACATTTTGTACACAGAGGGTAGTGAGTGCCTGGAATGTGCTGCCCTGGTTGGAGATGGAGTCAGATATGATATGAGCAGTGGATGCTTTTAGATAGGTGCATGAATATGCAGGCAAAAGGAGGGATATGGATCATTTGCAGGCAGAGGAGATTAGTTTATCTTAGCACCATGTTCGACATGGACATTGTGGGCATACGGAATTATTCCTGTGCTGTACCTGTCTATGTTCTATGTTTTAAGGCAACTCACCAGTATATTTCACAGGGAAGTCATAGGATTGGAAATAACTATTCACATCCCTCAAAACTGAATAACATTCGACATTTGAGTTTTTTTTCCCCCAACTGCTTACAACTGCATAATGACTCTGTACATGATTGAATCAGGACTTTTATGTTGAATACTTACAGATTTTTGTTCCTACTTGACTTATTCCTTTGATGCACACAGGATATAATGGGTGGCATTTTGCTGCAACTGAGAAACATTGCTTTATTACACACTGAAGTGGCTGCGGAGATTTTCAATTCCCATTTAATGAAGAGAAAGTGTATTTCCGTGTTCCAGTCGCATATTTTTTCTTTAGCTTTAATATTTGGCTTTTTCTTATTTTGTCAGCTGTAAATGTAAATTGAAAAAGCTCATATTGAGATATGACTATTATGTATATTTAATGAGCATTACCCATTTTATATTTATGAATATGGCACAGTATTGAAATATGAACTACCAGGATGTAACGCTTATGCATTTTAACTATGAAACAATTGATTTTCCTCCTGTTTCTTGTCAAACAATTGGTTTGAGCTTATATCATGTTCTCACTGTATCAGTGATGCCAAGTTGGGAACATTATGAACCTGGCACAAGCTAATTCAAATAATATTACAATTTGAATGGTTTATCTAACAATAAAGCACTATGTGGATACTGAAAGCTTAATTTACTAATGTTCTAGAGCAATGAGTGTTCACTTTCAGTGCGCTACAACAACATGTGGAATGGCTGATTTTATCCTGGCTTCAACACCAATTTCCTGCCAGTATCCCAAGAGCTTTAGATATACACAAAATGCTGAAGTAATGCGGGTAAATGCAGGTAACTCAACAGGTCAGACAGCCTCTATGCATAAAAGGAAAACGTTTCGGGTCGAGCCCCTCTTCAGACTGAGAGTCAGGGGAAAGAGAAACTAGAGGTATAAAAAGCTTCAGAACAAATTACAGTCAGCACCGATGACTCAAGAAATGTGGAGCCCACAATGGTCCATTGTTGGCTGTGGAAGAGGTGGTAATGTTGGTATACAAACAGTGAAACTTGCATAACGACCAGGGTAGGGGAGGGACGGAGAGGGAGGGAATGCAAGAATTCGTTGAAATTAGAGAAATCAATATTCATACCATTCATTTGTAAGCTGCCCAGACAAAATATGGACGAGTGTTTGTTCCTCCAGTTTGCATTCAGCCCCACTCTGTCCCTTGGAGGAGACCCAGAACAGAAAGATCAGTATGGAAATGAGAAGGGGAGTTGAAACGTTTGGCAACTGGGAGATGGTAGACTGAGCGAAGGGGTACAGCAAAACAATCGCCCAGTCTACGCTTGGTCTCGCCGATATATATGAGTCCACACCGGGAACAACGGATACAGTAGATGAGGTTGGAAGAGATGCAAGTGAAACTCTGCCTCACCGGAAGGGACTCTCGTGGAACGAAAGAACTGTAACTCTACAGCAGATCAAAAATGTGTCTTGGAAATATTTAGTTACTTCACTTCTACATCTCTGTGAAATTCTAATGATGTACGCTCCTCTGAGAGAGAAAAAAAACGTCCTTTTCATATTAATGTGAACTAGACAACACATTTTCTCCAAAAAACATATCCCCAACATTAGAATCTCACAAGAGAGGAAATAACCTCTTAGTTTCCATCCTACCAATCCCTGTGAGAATATTATATGCTTCAATAAGATCGCCTCATCGTTCCAATCTACAAGGAATATTGGGCCAACCATTCTTGTCAAGGTGACCCCTTCATCACTGTAGGCAACCCATTGAAGCTTCTCTGCACTGCATCTCATTCAATCACGGACTCATAGAGTAATTCAGCATGGAAGCAGACCCTTCAGCCCAACTAATCCATGCTGACCAAGATGCCCATCCAATCTCGTCTCATTTGCCAGTGATTGGGCTCTCATCCCTTCAAACCATTGCTATCCATGTACCTGTCCAAATGTGTTATAAATGTTGGTATTGGACCGGCCTCAACCTCTTCCTCTAGCAGTTTGTTCTATATACTCATCATCCTATGTGTGATAAAATTTTCCCTCAGTTTCTTATTAAATATTTTCCTCTCACCTCACACCCTCTAGTTTGTTTCCCCCAACAATGGAAAAAACGCTGTGTGCATTCATCTTATCAATTGTCCTCATGGGTTTATACACACTTACAAGATCACCTCTCCTATGCTCCAAGGAACAATGTCTCATGCGACCCAATCTCTCCTTTCCACTCAGCCCTTTGAATGCTGTCAGTGTCATTCTAAACCTTTTTTTTTTACTCTTTCTAGCTCAATGGCATCTAGACTGATGCAAAACACAAAATGCTGGAGGAACTCAACCAGTCAGGCATCATCTGTGGAGGGAATGGACAGACGGTGTTTGGAATAGGAATCTTTCTTCAGATTGATTGTAACTAACACAATGCGCAGAAGGAGAACTGTTATGAGAAGCAGTAGAGGTACTTTAGATCCATGTTGGTGACCCCACTGTTTGTGGGTCTTCCTATAGCAAAGTGACCAAAACCGAACACTAGAAGAGTCAAGAGTGAAGAGTATTTAATTGTCACCTGTGCTGAAAATGGAAAAATGAAATTCATACATGCAGCAACAAGCAGGCAAATGAACCCACTACACGCAGGTAACGTATAATAAACAAAAAAAATGTAAATTGATAATCATAATACTAGCGCAAAAATATAATATTCTTTATTTTAGACTTTACAGATACAGGGTGGAAACAGGCCCTTCAGCCCACTAAGTCCACGCTAACCAGCAATCACTCTGTACACTAGCACTATCCTACACATGAGGGACAATTTACATTTGTACAAAACCAATTAGCCTACAAACCTCAACTTCTTTGGAGTATGGGTGGAAACTGGAGCACCTGGAGAAAACCCACACAGTTGTAGAGAGAACGTACAAGCTCCGTCCGGACAGCACCTGTAATCAGGACTGAACCCGGCTCTCTCTGACGCTGTAGCAAGGGATTGGAAAACTGCAAAGATGCAGTTATGAGTGCATCAAAGCTGTAGGTTTGATCTCACCCTAACTTGGAGCATTTGTTGGATGGTTTCCCACCTCTTGTCCTGCCTCCACCTCATGTTAATGTTTATCTCAGATGTGTTGCATTTTAAATGTGCTCTCTTTTGGATGCTCTATTCACATTCAAAATATGTGGGTGGTGTTGACTGGACTGAACTCATTGCTCATTCCAAATTACTGCAGAGTTGTTGGTGCTGAGTCACCTCCTGGAACCTCTGTAATCTGTCAGATGAAGGGAAGTCTTGCAGTACTGCTGTATTTGGAACAGCATTTATGAGGAAGTAGAGTCAGAGCCCCATATCAGTATTGGGTGACTTGCCAAAAATTTCCAGTTTCCCTAGGTACCTGTTATCCTTGTAGACACAAGAGACTACATATGCTGAACGCATGGAATGCAAAGTGGTGTAGCTGATAGAACTGCTGCCTCATAGCACCAGATACCCGGGTTTGTTCCTGACAACGGACGTTGATTGTACGGAGATTGTACATTCTCCCTGTGACTGCATGAGTTGCCTCGAGGTGCTCCGGATTGCTCCCACATCCCAAATACATGCAAGTTTGTAGGTTAATTGCCTGTGATAGAGCAAAGGGGAAGATACGGAGTGCAAAATATAATTCTCAGCATTGTAGTACATCAGCTCCATTGACACGGTTGAATGTCCGTCATGGGATAGAGGTGAATTGGACAGTACCCTAGCTTAGGAAAGGACCATTCAGAAGCCTGATGACAGAAGGGAAGAAGCTGTTCCTGAGTCTGATGGTGTGCACTTTCAAGCTTATGTACCTTCTGCCTGACAGGAAAGGGGAGAAGAAGAAATGACCAGTCATATAACATACAATGGGTATAGCATTGAAACAGATCCTTCGGCCCATCATGTCAATGACAACCATCATGCATCAATCAATACTAATCCCATTTACTAGGTCTTACGCATTAGCTTACTAATCAGCACTGTGGCGCATCTGGTAGACACAATGCCTCACAGAGCCTGAGACCAGGTTGAATCCTGACCTCGGGTGATATTTGTGTGGAATTTGCATGTTCTCCCTGTGACCACATGGGTTTTCTCTGGGTGCTCCAGTTTCCTCCCACATCCCAAAGACGACTTGGTTTGTAGGTTAATTGGCCTCTGTAAATTGCCCCTGGTAGGCGTGGGGAGTGGATGAGTAAGTGGGATAACATGGAACTAGTGTGAACGGATTAATAATTCAATGATACTTTATTGCCACCTGTACCTTGGTGCAGTGAAATGCTTTGTTTTGCCTACAACCCGGTAAAATCATACAGCGGACCTCACCTAGGCAGTACACAAGTGTTGCCATGTTTCATGCACCAACAAAGTTACAAAAGTTCATCGAACAGGCCTACCTTCTGACTGCACCAGGCGTCCTGTCCCCCTGTCATCCCCTCACCCACACCCCACTGAGTTCCCTTTCCTTCTCGGCGGCCCACAACCAGGTTCCCCTTAGTTCTCGACAGTGCCCTGCTGAGATTGATGGTTGGCATGGACTTGGTGGGCCAAAGGACCTGTTTCCATGCTGTAACTATTTAAAAAAATATATATATAATATATATTTAAAAAACTGCATACATGACTCTTTCTGAAGTGTTCCCAATATTTAATGCTCACTTGAGATGGGCAGTCCTGCTTGGAGATGATGTTTTCTTCCCTTACCCAATCTGATTGCAGATGGCACTGCCAACTGTCTAGCCAGCTTCCAGATTGCAGCCTGGCAGAGATTTACTACTTCACTCCGTCACTCCGGGTCTTCTGCCAAATAATGTTCTCAACCACAAAATAAAGACAAAATCTCATCAGCCTCCTTCTTAAACAGCCAAATGAAAATAGCACACTTTAAGTAATGAATTTCCTACGCACATTCCAGCTCGGCATATGTAACCTGCTTCCCACAATGGCTCTTCACGTCTTGCAGTGACAACCATCCATTTGCCTGTCATGGAAAGAGGCAGAAAAAAATGGAAAGCTTTGACAGATAAGACCCGACAGTTTCTATCTGACACGGCATCGTGGGTAAAGCACATCACCATCCAAAGTTAGGGAGTGCAGGCAGAGAGAATGTGATGCTGAAAAAAATCCAAGTAGAATACAAACATCTACGTTACAGCAGGGGGGTGATACAGTGACGCAGCGGTAGTTGCTGCTTTACAGCACCAGAGTCCCGGGTTCAATTCTGACTATGAGTGGTGGCTGAAAGGTGTTTGTAGGTTTACCCCATGACCACATGGGTTTTCCTCGAGTGCTCTGGTTTCCTCCTGCACTCCAAAGACATACGGGTTTGTAGGTTAATTGGCTTTGGTAAAGATTGTAAATTGTCCCTGGTGTGTAGGATAGTGTAGTGTGCAGGTATCGCTGGTCAGTGTGGACTCAGTCAGCCAAAGTGCCTGTTTCCGCACTGTTTTGTCTAGTCTAAACTAATCATAGCCGTCTGACACAGTCCGCTCTCCCTGTGATCGTGTGGGATTTCTCCAGGTGCTCCGCTTTCCTCCCACATTCCAAAGATATGCGGGTTTGTAGGTTAAGTGGCTTCTGTAAAGTGTCCCTATTATGGTGGGATAGAATTTGTGTGCAGTCTGAAGAAGGGTCCTGACCCACAAACGTCACCCACCATTTTTCTCCAGAGATGCTGCTTGACCGACAGAACTTTGTGTCTGGTCGACATGGACTCAGTGAGCCGACGAGCCTGTTTCCATTCCGTATCTCTACAAACGAGTACTGAGTGAAAAAACCAAGTCGTACATCAAGAGACTCGACTACTATGGGCAGTAGGTTGTTATCTTGGTGTTGGGGGAAAACTGTTTATTTTTGAACTAAGGAAATATTGATTTTATGTAACCCAAGGATCGCCTTTTTCTTTTTGGTTTGTCAATATATATGCTGAAATACTTTTAGAAGAATATTAACATAAAATGTGTCAACGATAACTCCACCAAACAGGCACGAGGACATAAAAAGCAGAACAATACTGTGCCAGGAGTTATGGGGAAAAGGCAGGAGAATGGGATTAGGAGGGAGAGATTGATCAGCTATGATTGAATGGTGGACTTGATGGGCCAAATAGCCTAATTCTCCTCCTATCACTTATGACCTAATGACCTTATGACAGTACAGCACTTTGGCCCACAATGTCCGTGCTGAATATGATGCCAAAATCAACTCTTATCTGCCTGCATGTGTTCAATATCCTTCCATTCCTTACATATCCATGTGCCTATCCAATAGTCTCTGAAATGCCACTATCATATCTGCCTCCACCACCACTGCAGGCACTCACCATCCTCTGTTTAAAAAACTTGCTCTGTATATCTCCTTTGAACTTTACCCCTCTCACCTCCATATTAGATTTTTTCCATCCTGAGATAAAGGTTCGGACCTAACCTATCTGTGCCTCTCATCATTTTATATGTTTCTATCAGGTCTCCTCTCAACCTCTGGCGTTCCAGAGAAAGCAATCAAAGTCTGTCCAACCTCTCCCTGTATCAAATACCCCCTAATCCAGGCATCATTCTAGTGAACCTCCTTAGCACCCATTCCAAAACACCCACATATTCCCCATATGGGGCGACCAGAACACCATGTAATTCTCCAAATTTTCCATAGAACATAGAAAAGTACAGCACAGGCCCTTCGGCCCACAGTGTCTGTGCCAAATATAATGTCAAGATAAAATAATCTCATCCGCCTAGACGTGATCCATACCTCTCCATGCCCAACATGTGCCCATGAAAAAGTATCTTAAATGTTATGATCCTATCTCCCTCCACCACCACCCCTGGCAGCCTGTTCCACCCCAGTCCCTGTGTAAACATTTGACACACAAATCTCCTTTAAACTATGCCCTTCTCACCTTAAACCAATATATTTGGCATTTTCACCCTTTGGAAAAAGGCTCTGGTTGTCTACCCTATCTATGCTACTCATAATTTTATACACCTGTACTTCTACCTGTTTTTGCCCCACAGGAAATGTTAACAGTGACCAGAATACTTCCTGCAGAAAGAGGAGTGTGTGTATCATAGTCATGGAAACATTTTCTCCAGAGATCCTGCCTGGAAGGTTAGATCATAGAATTATCTTCATAGTAGGAAGCAGAAGGTGATGATGGAAGGTATTTTTTCAAACTGGAATCTTGCGTCTAGTGCTGTGCCCCAGGGATTGGTGCTGGGTCCCATTTCTGTTTATCATTAAGGTTAGCTTGGACAAATTCATTTGAAAGGCCTGTTTCTGTGCTGTATGACTCAATGGCTCTAGTCATAGAGGCATAGGGTCATAGAGTCATATAGCATGGAAGCAGGCCCTTCAGCCCAATTTGCCCATGCCAACCAAATGTCTCTTAAATATTATGATACTACCTGCCTCAACCACCACTTCTGGCAGCTTGTTCCAAATTACCCCTCAGGTTCCCATTAAATCTTCTGTCCTCAGCTCAAACCTATGTCCTCAGGTTCACAATTTGCCTAGTCTGGGAAAAAGACGATCTATTCTTCTCATAATTTTGTTCACCTCTATAAGATCACTCCTCATCCTCCTGCATCCTCCTGCATGTGTGTGTGTGTGTGTGTGCATGTTTGTATGTGTGCGCGTGTGTGAATGCGAGTGAATGCCAGATTGGCTTCTGAAAGAAAGGATGGACTGTTCCCAAGTGCACATTAGTATAAAGAGCTGATGTGATTGGGGAAGTTATTGAATATGAAGCTGTCTGTCATTTCTTTTGATCAGTAAACATATTTCTACTGGCAGAGCTAAAATTCAAAAAACATTGCAAAGGAACCAAAAAAAACACACACAAACCAATATCAACACCAGCACATTGAATAGAATACACAATAATTTGAGAAGGGACATCCTGCACAAGGGTAATACAGCAGCATTAGATTAAGTTATTTGTTGAATCCGATATCATGGGCAACACAATGTAAATCTGTGCCCTCCATATCAGCTCAGCAATCAGTAATTTGCTCAGATGCTGTTGTGGGAATGACAACATGATTTATTATTAACCAAAGGATTCAAACTGTTTAATATTGCCAGGTGCTTTAATGAAAAAAAAACCTCCTGCATCAGATCTTTGTCTGAGTGTGTGCTGCCTTTATCCGAGGCTGCACAGAAAAGAATTGTGATCTGTAAACCTTTCTGGTTAATAACCTTGAACGTGTAATGTCAAGGTTCACCTTCAGTCGAGATATCACTGTGATGGACAGCACAACAATCTGTGTACACAAGAGGAGTTTCATAGTTATAGAGTCGTACGGCACAGAAACAGGCCCTTCAGCCCACCGTGTCGATGCTGACCTTTGTTCTCATAGAGTCATAGGGCGATACAGTGTGGAAACAGGCCCTTTGGCCCAACTTGCATACACCACCCAACATATCCCAGCTCCCAGCCTCAACTACCTCCTCTGGCAACTTGTTCCATACACCTACCACTCTTTGTGTGAAAAAGTTACCCCTCAGATTCCTATTAAATCTTTTACCCCTCATCTTAAAACTATGCCCTCTGGTCCTCGATTCAACTACTCTGGGCAGGAGGTATGTTTGCCCCATTGGGATTGTATCCTGTTATGTTTTTCCTACGTAAGTATCTGTCTAATACTTTTTAAATATCCAAATTGTATCTGATTTCACACAACTAGATGCCCTGAAGCATTTAGACATAGAAACATAGAAAATAGGTGCAGGAGTATGCCATTCAGCCCTTCGAGCCTGCACCGTCATTCAATATGATCATGGCTGATCATCCAACTCAGTATCCTGTACCTGCCTTCTCTCCATACCCCCTGATCCCTCTAGCCACAAGGACCACATCTAACTCCCTCTTAAATATAGCCAATGAACTGGCCTCAAATACTTTCTGTGGCAGAGAATTCCACAGATTCACCACTCTGTGTGTGAAAAAAGCATTTCTCAACTCGATCCAAAAAGACTTCCCCCTTATCCTTAAACTGTGACCTCTTGTTCTGGACTTCCCCAACATCGGGAACAATCTTCTTGCATCTAGCCTGTCCAACCCCTTAAGATTTTGTAATTTTCTATAAGATCCTCCCTCAATCTTCTAAATTCTAGCGAGTTTTCCATTTTCTCAGGAGAAATGGAAAACTGACACCAAGCCACCAATTTAGTCAATAAATAGACACAAGGATCTGCAGATTCTGGTCAGGCAGCGTCTGTGGACAATATGGACAGATAGTGTTTCAGCTCGGGATCCATCTTCAAACTAATTGTGGTGTGGGGGGTGCCTGAGATGCTGTCTGACCTTCTGAGTTACTCCAACACTTAGTGCTTTAACAAAAAATGTTGCTGTATCTTGGTACAAGTGAAAAATAAATTATTGAACATACCATAGAGACATAGTCCTAGAGTTATACAGCATGGAAACGGGCTCTTCATCCCCAACTTGCCAGGCCGACCAAGATCCCCATCTACACTTGTCCCACAAACCAGTTTCACATGCACTCCTACACAACAGGGGCAATTTATTATCCACATAGGCCAATTAAGCTACAAACCGTCACGTCTTTGGGATTTGGGAGGGTGTATTGATAATTAATGGTGCAGACTGGAAGGGTGGCACAGTGGAGTGCATAGTGGTGCAGCGGTGGAGATGCTGTTTCACAGTACCAGAGACCTGGGTTCGATTCTGACTGCGGGTGCTATCTATGTGGAGTTTGTATGTTTTCCCCATGACCTGCGTGGGTTTTCTCCAGGTGCACCGTTTTTCTCCCACACTCCAAAGACGTACAGGTTTGTAGGTAAATTGGCTTTGGTATAATTGTAAATAATCCCTAGTTCCGAATAGGATAGTGCTATTGTATGGGGTGATCAATGGTCAGAGCAGACTCGGTGGGCCGAAGGACCAGTTTCCGCGTTGTACCTCTAAAGACTAAAAATTGAATTGCCTACTCTTGCTTCATTTACCAAGTTGATATAATGTTAAGTATTACCAGTGTTTTGTTAATAATTAGAGCAGACCGGCGCTTCCATTCTATACAAAGTGACAAGTGATTCATTCATTCATGGTGAGGCCAGATGTATGCAGAATCGGAGAGCACGACAAAGCCATTCTGAAGCCATTTCACTGGCGATAAAAAAGTAAATAAGCCTTGATCTACATCCAGCAATGAGCATGATATTCACACTGCTAGATCAATACCGACCCGCCCTTAGATGTGAATAAAGCAGCCTTCGGAAGGAAGAACATACACTCATTTAGTGATCTGTTGACTAGGAAACATGACAAAAATAGGCACAAATAAAGTAAGATGAGAGGCAACGATACAGGACAGTAGCCAGATCCTCTTGACAGCTGGTTGTTAATAATGCAGCAGTTTATATGACAGCTTTCACTCCCAGCCATATACCAAGGCAATTTATGAAACAATAGTGGCAGTATTTACAAGTCTCAACAACTGGGTTCCTCAATTAAATTGGAGAGATGAAAAGGGGTCTTCAGCTTTGCATGTTGTATTTTGTTTTGATTTATTTTCCCTTCAAGTTGTTTCCCCTCTCAGTTGTGCAAACTTCCAAAACCCTTGTCTCCATACAGCCTGTCTTCATGTAATCATGCAGCAAGGAAACAAGCCCTTCGACCCAACGTCCATGTCATCCAACATGCCCCATCTATGCTAGTCCCATTTGACCGAGTTTGGTCCATATCCCTCTAAACTTTTCCTGCCCATGTACCTGTCCAAATGACTTTTAAATGTTAGTACCTAAATAGTACCTGTCTCAACTACTTCCTCTGGCAGCTCATTCCAAATACCCATCATCCTTTGTATGTAAAGGTTGCCCCTCAGGTTCTTATCAAATCTTTCCCCTTCACTTTAAACCTATGACTTATAGTTATTGATTTCTCCACTCTGGTTAAAAGACTTTGTGCATTCACCATATCTATTCGCCTCATGAATTTATATGCCTCTATAAGATCATCCCTCAGCCTCCTGCAGCTCCAAATAGTATTCCTAGTCTGCCCAACCTCTCCCAAGACCCTCAAGTCCTGACAACATCCTTGTAAATGTTCACTGCACTCTTTCCAGCTTAACAACATCTCAAGTAGTGAATGCTCGCTGATTATTGACTGCTATAGCACCATGTCCTAGTTCTGGCCAAACTCATAATTTATATTCTTTTAGCTCTGGTATTTACGTGGATAAATCCCAATGTATATGGGGTTATATTTCAAGTCAAGAGTGTTTGATTGCCATAAGTACTGTAAATGGAAAAATCAAATTCTTACTTGTAGAAGCATAACAGGTCTTCAAACACAGTACTCATATATAACACAATAAACAAGAGAAAATTCAATAAATTAAAAATATATATTAGTGCAAACAAAAGCCCAAAGTCCTAGTGCAATGAAGACAGTTTGTGGTTCATAGTTTAGTTAGTGTTTGGAGTGTTCAACAGCCTGATGATTGCTGGGAACAAGTTGTTCCTGAGTGTCGAAACAAAGAACTTCAGATGCTGGATTATATGCAAAACACAAAGTGCTGGAGTAACTCAGCAAGTCAGGCGGCATCCCTGGAGAACATGGTTAGGTGATGTGTAGGAGGAGCGAGTCCCTCCTTCAATCTCGACACTAAACGTCATCTATCCACGTTCTCCAAGGATGCTGCCTAACCTGCTGAGTTATGGCCCAAGCTTTCTCAAGAGCTTTCCCAAGTTAAAAAAAAAATCAAACTTGTGTTAAGCATGGAGAATGAACGTAGCGGGTACATCGGAGCTCGGGGACGTCCCTTGCGAGGGGTGACATAGAATCAGGAGATGTGGATAAAACTGAGGAATTGTAAGGGTAAAAAGACCCTAATGACCACAAACAGTAGCCTGGATAAAGGGTGCAAGATGAAACAAGAGTTAAAATAGGCATGACGTAAATTTAATGCTACTGTTGTTATGGGAGATTTCAACATGCAGGTAGACTGGGAAAATTAGGTTGACACTGGACCCCTTAAAAAAGGGAGTTTGTGGAGTGCCTTCATGATGGATTCTGAGAGCAGCTTGTACTGGACCAGGGAGAAGGCTTCCCCTTCCCCTTTAACTCCATCTTTATACTCCCAATTTGTCAATCCCTCCCCCCCACAATTTAGTTTAATCCCACACGTGTAACACTAGCAAACCTGCCTGCCAGAATGTTGGTCCCCCTCCAGTTAAGATGTAACTCATCACTTTTGAACAGGTCACTTTTGCACCAACCCCCCAGCCAAACATTCAGTTCCTCTATCTCCCTATTCCTGCCCTCACTAGCACGAGGTACTGAAAGCAATCCAGGGATAACCAGTCCTGCTTTTCAGTCTTCTTCCAAATTCTCTAAACTTGTGTTGCAGAACCTCTTTCCTCTTTCTCCCGACGTCGTTTGTGCCCACGTACACAACTATTGCCGGTTGTTCACTGTCCATCTCGAGGATGTTCTGGTCGGTTCGTGATATCTTGAACCCTGGGACCATTGAGGCAACAGACCATCCTTGAATCTCGCCTGCCGTCACAGAATCTCCAGTCCGCACCTCGGACAATGGAGTCACCCACCACTGTAGCTCTGCCTGATGTCGGTCTCGCCAGTCTAGTCTCATCACTAGGATTGGAGCCACTGACCTTGGAGACATCCTCACTATAGGTCCTGTCCACAAAACCCTCGTTTTCACGGTTGACCCTGAGGTCAACCAGCTGCTTCTCCTAACACGTTTGCTTCCTCTAACACATTCGTTCAGGAGCTGCACCTGGACACAATTTCTGCAGGTGTCATTTTCAGAAGCACCAGCTATGTCACTGACTTCCCACATCCTGCAGGAAACACACTGCACCATCATGCCTGCCATTTCTTCAGAAGACAAAAATCACAAATTTCAAACAAGTGTAGCCTCCTTGCCTCAGTCTCTTCGCTGAAGACTCTTGAGCCATAGGTTTCATATTCCTATAACTATATAACTATATACCATATACATATAATGGATAGGAAAGGTTTAGAAAGATGTGGGCCAAATGTGAAAAATGGGACGAGTGTAGAAGGGGCATCTTTGTGACTTTATGACTATAACACTTGTTTTCTTTACCAATTACAGCCCTATCTCATCTTTGAAATATTCATGTAATCGATCCCCACAGTTTTCTGGGAAGAATTTCCAGAGATTCCCAGAGAGTAAATATTTTCTTTTCTTGGTGTTACATGGTATTGAACTCTTCCCTTCAAAAATATTTAATTATTTATAAAGCACACTGAGATCATAAAGGGTGCTATAGCAATGTTACCGTTTCAAAAATTAACAATTGTACAGAAGCCATTTAACCTACAAAAATACACACAAAATGCTGGAGTAACTGTGGCGAAACGGTGGCGCAGCAGTAGAGTTGCTATCTTACAGTGCCAGAGACCCAGGACTGTCTGTACTGAGTTTGTATGTTCTCCCTCTGACCGTGTGGATTTTCTTAGGGTGCTCTGGTTTCCTCCCACACTCCAAAGACATATAGGTTTCTAGGTTAATTGGCTTTGGTAAGAATTGTAAATTGTCCCTAGAATGTAGGTTAGTACTTGTGTGCAGGGGTAACTGGTCAACTCGGACATGGTGGGCCGTTTTCTGCGCTGTATCCCTAAACTAAACTAAACTAAACACATTGAGATCACAAAAAGTGCTACAAAAATTTTACAGTTATAACATTTTGCAATTTTACAGAGGCCAATTAACGTACATTAATTGACTCAAAGTGCTGGAGTAACACAGCGGGTCAGGCAGTATCTCTGGAGAACATGGATAGGTGATGAATCAGGTCAGGACGCTTCTACAGCCTTACAAACCTGCTGTGGGGGGGAGATCATAAAATCATAAGATCATAAGTGATAGGAATAGAATTAGGCCATTCGGCCCATCAATACTCCACCATTCAATCATGGCTGATCTATCTCGCCCTCCTAACCCCATCTCCTGCCTTCTCCATATAACTTCTGACACCCCTACTAGCAAGAAGCCGAAGCACCCGGATGAAAGACATGGTCACAGGGAGAAGATGCAATCTCCATATAGTGAATGTGCAAACTTCACACTTAAGTGTGAATTGCTGTGTTAAATGCAACGTGAATATTTATTGTTGTACTGCACTTGACTACCTGACTCATGAGTGAATTCAATGGACGATGCCTGTCCTTAATAGTTTGATTTGTTTCAGTTCCCCAGATGAAAAAATAAATTAAATCAAAAAGCTACTGGATTGTTTCAAAGACATATGTCAAATGTTAACTTATGCCGCTTGACAGACAATAGAATAGATGCTTATGATCTCTGATTGTTCTGGCATTGAGGGAAATCAAAAGAGAAGGATATATGCACTGAAACATTAACATCTCACTTCACACAGTGTGAGGCCTGTCATACTCTCAGCCTGTAAGTTTATATTAAAGATATGCTTATATTAGAGGAAATATCATTTAGACTACACTTTACTTTAGAGCGTGGAAGCAGGCCCTTTGGTTCCCCTGAGTCTGCGCCACCAGCGATCAGAGGTTATGGGGAGAAGGCAGGAGAATGACATTGGCAGGGAAAGATAGATCAGCCATGATTGAATGGCGGAGTAGACTTGATGGGCCAATTGGCCTAATTCTAATCCTGGAACCTATGAACCTATGAACTTATGATCACCCCATACAGTAGTACTATCCTCCATACTTGGGCCAATTTACAATTGACAGAAGCCAATTTACCGACAAACCTGTACGTCCCTTGGTGTGAATATCCTCTCTCCTTGCTGAGCTAACATTCTGACAAAAGGCCTGCCAAGAGGATCTTTTCTAGATTTTGGCAGTGGTGATCTCATTGAAATGTATGAGATTTATAAGGAGAAACAAGGAACTACAAATTCTTGAAACTTAAGCAAAACACAAGGTCATGGAGAAACTCATAGAAACATAGAAAACAGGTGCAGGAGGAGGCCATTCAACCCCGAGCCAGCACCGCCATTCATGGTGATCATGGCTGATCGTCCCCTATCAATAACCCGTGCCTGCCTTCTCCCCATATCTCTTGACTCCACTAGCCCCTAGAGCTCTATCTAACTCTCTCTCAAATCCATTCAGTGATTTGGCCTTCACTGCCCTCTGTGGCAGGGAATTCCACAAATTCACAACTCTCTAGGTGAAAAGTTTTTTTTCCTTAAAACTCAGTGAGTCAGGCTGCAATCTGTGGAGGGTATGGGCAGGTCTCTGAACTGGTGGTTTGTCAGTTTATTCACTGTGCCACCATGTTAATAAACACTTGTTGAAGATCTCAAAGTGCTGGAGGAACTCAGCGGGTCAGGCGGTATTTGTGGAGGGAATGGAAAGACAAAGTTTTGGGTTAAGATGCTTTTTCAGAATATAGACATTGAAGAAAGGTCCTGACCCGAAGCATCGCCTGTTCATTTCCTCCCCACATCATCCCTCCATGCTGTTCCATGTTCTAAATCAAAAGCTAAAAAATGACACACAGATCATTACCCCAGAGTCGACAAAGGCCATTCTCTAGAAAAACTATCATCTTACATATAAGGGGCTGTCCCACTTGGGCGACCTAATCCGCGAGTTAAGAAGAGTGTTGAGAAGACTCCCCTAGAAAACCTCGAGCTGGATGGACCGTCCGTGATGAAACCGCGAGCTTGATCGACCGACTGCGCACACACACACACACACACACACACACACACACACACACACACACACACACACACACACACACACACACACACACACACACACACACACACACACACACACACACACACACACACACACACACACACACACACACACACACACAGCAAAAGCGAGGGCCAGGGAAAGCGGGGGAGCACTATCTGAAATTCACACCCGCAATGAAGAGGAAGGTAAACAGCTGCCACAGTTTAAGGTAAGTCCTTTAGAGAGCACGGAGGGGGGTGGGAAGAAGGGAAGAGAAAGAGAGAGAAGGGGAGAGAAGGGGGGGGGGGAGAAGGGGAGATAAGGGGAGAGAAAGGGGAGAGAAGGGGGGAGAGAAGGGGAGAGCAGGGGAGAGAAGGGGAGAGAAGGGAGGGAGAAGGGGAGAGGGAGAAGGAGTGGAGACACTCTTAAGAAGTATAATAAAGTTTAGCATGCATTTTACCTACCGGTAGGTTTTCCTTGGTCCTGAAACTCCAATGAGCCAATTGAAATGCCCGGTCAGCGAAGGAGATTGCCTTCGGCTGCCTGTAACTAAATAGCGACCCCACTCCACTGCACTACGAGTCAAAAAGAACCATGCCAACCACATTTTACTTACGGAAAAATTTTCAACATGTTCAAAATTTTTCCGCGACCTAGCTGAGGCCACGAGTATTCGGGAACTTCCCTCGAGCATGAAGGAGAGTTCCAGCTCCTAATAGGACCTCCTAGGACCACGTGTTGCCCATGCTGAGAGTTTGAAGGTCGAAGATACTCTTCTAAACTTGCAGATTATGTCGCCCAAGTGGGACAGCCCCTTAAGGAAGAAAATTGAGGGTGATATAAAAAGACACAGCAATAAGTAACCTGACTGATTTCTGATTATATATATCATTGTCACAATTGCAACAAATTATTGTCTTAAACCTCACACACGACCTACTGTTCATTTGATGCCTCATTACCTTATTGTGATGGTCTCACAAGCACTTTGAAAAATAATGAGAGAGATGGCAAGGTTTTTTTTGTAATAATTAATTAGCATATCAGGATGAAAATCAGCATTATTAGCCTGCTAATTCTGACAATGCGCGTGGAACTGTCGACTTAAAATGATGACAGTGTTTTTTTTAACCAGATAAATAGAGTGGTGTAATTATTATAATACATTTGCTCTGTAATCACCATTGTAGAAAAGAAAGGGGAGAGAATTGTTAAAATTCAGTGCCACCTGAGAAGAATTTTGATTAAATTATGGAAGCACATGGATAATATGAGCTGCAGAGACCACAACAGCCAGCATCTTTGGCAGTAATTAATATTTGGCTTAATAGCAAGGTCACCAGCATAATCAAGGATGAGTCTCACCCCGGTCACTCCCTCTTCCATCAGGCAAGAGTTACAGAAGTGTGAAAACGCACATCTCCAGATTCAGGGCCAGTTTCTTCCCATTTACAGCTAGTGCTGCCTCGGCAATGCCACCAGCATAATCAAGGACGAGTCTCACCCCTCACATTTCCCTCACCTCCCCTCTCCCATCCAGCAAAAGACACAGAAGTGTGAAATGCACACCTCCATATTAAGGGACAGTTTCTTCCCAGCTATTATCAGGCAACTGAACCATCCTACCAACAACTAAAGAGCAGTCCTGAGCTACTATCTATATTATTGGAGACCCTTGTACTATTTTTGATCGGACTTTACTGGACTTTATCTTGCACTAAATATTATTCACGTTATTCTCTTCATCATGTATCTGGTCAATGTGATTAACTCGATTGTAATCATGTATTGTCTTTCTCCTAACTGGTTAGTGCGCAACAAAAGCTTTTTACTGTATCTCGCTACACGTGACAATAAACAAAACTTCAACTCAAACTCAAAGATTGATAGTTATTGAGTTCACTGTCCTCAGAACATCACTTTACTTCAACCTGTCCTGTTAATTAGTGAAAAGTAGTTGCCCAATTGTGCATCGAACCTCTAGCAGTTACAGACTGTACTTCCCATTAGAACCAATCAGTATCCCATTCCTGCTTTTCCCCATATCCATTGATTCCTTTAGCCCTAAGAGCTAAATCTAATGGGCCTGTCCCACTTAACCGACATTTGCGGTGACTGCTGGCACCCATCATAGGTCATTACAGGTCACCGGAAATTTGAAAATTCAGCGGCAACCAGACAGAGGCTACGACTCTTTGGGCGACTGATGAGACGACTCACGAACATACAGGCGACACTCTAGCGACATGTCGCAGGGTGAAGCCTGTATGGTCGTGAGTAGTTGCCCAAAGAGTCATACCTTGTTCTGGCCGCCACTGGATTTTGAACATGTTGAAAATTTTCGGCGACCTGCTGCAACTTTGACGGGTGCTGGCAAGTCGCCAAAAAAAATTGCGTTAGTGGGACAGGCCCATTACTCTCTCTTGAAAATCTGGTGAATTGGCCTCCACTGCCTTCTGGGGCAGAGAATTCCATAGATTCACAACTCTCTGGTTGAAAACGTTTTTTTGCATCTCAGTGCTACATGGCCTACCCCTTATTCTTAAACTGTAGCCCCTGGTACTGGACTCCCCCAACATCGGGAACATTTTTCCTGCATCTAGCCTGTCCAATCCCTTAAGAATTTTATATGTTTCGAAAAGATGCCCTCTCATCCTTCTAGATTCCAGTGAACTCAAGCCCAGTCAACCCACTCTTTCATCATATGTCAGTTCCGCCATCCCGGGAATTAACTTGGTGAACCAACACTGCACTACGTTATTAGCAAAAATGTCCTTCCTCAGAATAGGAGACCAAAACTGCATACAATACTCCAGGTGCGATCTCACCAGGGTCCAGTACAACTGCAGTAGGACCTCCTTGCCACAATACGCAAACCTTTTTGCAGTAAGATATCTGAACCTTACTGCCGGAGAAGGCATCAGATACAATTACTATGTATAAGAGACATTTAGAGAGACACTTGAAGAACAAGACATCAAAGATGCAGACCCAAAGCATGAAAATCGGATTAGTGTAGAGGGGCAAATAGATAGGTATGAAACGGCCAATTTCTATACCACAAAATTCTACGACTCAATTAAATAACCAGTTTTTGGAAATAAATTATAAACTGTTCTTAATGATAGGACACTCAGAACTCTCAACATCACCCTTCCATTCAATGAAGTGCTCCAACACGTAGCAACTAATTCCCTCGACTAATACCATATTTTATTTTAATCAAACCAAGTAATTGTATCAAAGGTTTGCAGCAACTCAGCGTCTGCAGATCTGGAGTAGAACCATGATTTCCCTGATGAGCTTAATCTCAGTCCCGGAGCTTATGGAATGATGGAAATGCCCCGAGAGTCCATTCTGCCCATCATTGCTGTGCTGTCCCTGAAGGAGCTAAACAATTGCTCCTGCTTCCTGCTCATTGCAGAATGCTACAAAATTCTTCAAACGCATGTCAGATTCTTACTTAAATAGTTATTGCTAAATTTTCCACCATCGATGAGCTGTTGGCTTATTATATTGTGATAATTAAAAAAACATATTTGGCTGATTTTTTATCTTAATTAACCATTCCTTTGGGTATTAAGTCTGGTTTGAATTGAGTAATGTGTAAGAAGGAACTGCAGATGCTGGTTTAAACTGAAGATAGACAGAAAAAGCTGGAGTAACTCAATGGGACTGGCAGCATCTCGGGAGAGAAGGAATGGGAGACGTTTTGGGTCGAGATCCTTTTTCGGACTAATGACTGTTTCCAAGAGAGAGACAAAGTCACACCATGATCTTGAATTCTAAATTAATTTTTGCAGGACATTCTATTACAAACTGATTGACTTACACAACTATCTTCACTACACATCTTCCCACCCTGCTTCCGGCAAAGACTCTATCCCCTGCTCTCAATTCCTCCATTTACACCACATATGCACCGAAGATGAGGTGTTCCATACGAGGACATCTGAGATGCCCTCATTCTTTAGGGAATGGGGGCTCCCCTCTCGCATTGAAGATGAGGACCTCACTCGTGTCCCTTCTGTACCCCGCAGTTCCACCCATGCTCCCATTACCCCTAGTCACAACAGAGACAGAGTCCCCCTAGTCGTCACCTTCCACCCCATCAGTCATCACATACAACACATAATCCCCCGACATTTTCGCCACCTCCAATGGGATCCCACCACTAGTCACATCTTCTCATCTCCACCCCTTTCTGCCTTCTGCAGAGACCATTCCCTCCGCAATTCCATGGTTAACATAGCTTCTCACCCAAACAATCCCCCAGGTAGCTTCCCCTGCAACCGTAGGAGATGCAACACCTGTCCTATATCTCCTCACTCGACTTTGTCCAGGGATCCTGACAGTCATTTCAGGGTGGGCAGAGATTCCCGTGTAACTCCTCCAACCTCATCTACTGTAGCAATTGTGCAAGATGTGCACTCTTATACACCGGCGAGACCAAACGTAGCCTGGGCAATCATTTCGCTGAACATCTTCACTCAGTCCGCATGGACCTACCCAACCTCCCGGTGGCTAAACAGTTTCATTTTTCCAGACAACACCTCCCTTCCGGACGAGCTAAACCATTTCTATGCTCGCTTTGACCGGGACAACAAAACTCCAGCCACCAAAGTTGCTCCACCCCTGAATGAACAACCCCTCAGTCTCTCCACCTCTGCTGTACAAGATGCACTGAGCAAGGTGAATGAGCACAAAGCTGCCGGCCCCGATGGCATCCCCGGGCGGGTGCTCAGGGCATGTGCTGGACAACTATCCCTAGTCTTCACTGACATTTTCAATCTGTCACTGGCCCAGGGTGTTGTCCCCACTTGCCTCAAGACATCAACCATCGTGCCAGTGCCCAAACAATCAGCCACAGGGAGTCTCAACGATTTCCGCCCAGTGGCACTCACCCCTGTCATTGCAAAGTGCTTTGAGCGGCTGATCTTGGCTCACCTCAAAGCAAGCCTCCCCCCCACACTGGACCCCCATCAGTTTGCCTACCGGACCAACAGGTCTACAGAGGACGCCATATCGGCGGCCCTACACTCTGCCCTGACCCACCTGGACAGCAATAACACCTATATCAGGATGCTGTTCATTGATTTCAGCTCCGCCTTTAACACTGTCATCCCCACCAGCTTGATCACCAAACTCAGCGAGCTTGGCATCTCCACCTCGCTCTGCAATTGTACACTGGATTTCCTCACCAACAGACCACAGTCTGTTAGGGTCAACAACCTCACCTCCTCCACTATAACACTGAACATCGGCGTGCCTCAGGGCTGTGTGCTCAGCCCTCTCCTCTACTCCCTCTTCACCCATGACTGCATCCCTAAGAATGGCTCCAACGCCATCATTAAGTTTGCCGACGACACCACGGTGGTAGGAATGATCAGTGACAACGACGAGTCAGCCTACAGGGATGATGTCCAGCACCTGACAACCTGGTGTGCCAACAATAACCTCGTCCTCAACTCCAAGAAGACAAAGGAAATTATTGTAGACTTCAGGAAGATCAGAGGGGGCAGACATACCCCAATCCATATAAACGGGACTGAGGTGGAGCGCATCTCCAACTACAAATTCCTTGGGGTACACATCCCGGAGGATCTGTCCTGGTCCCTCAACACCTCCAAGCTGATCAAAAAGGCGTAGCAGCGCCTTTACTTCCTGAGGAGGCTCAAGAAAGCTCACCTGTTCCCCCAGATCCTGACCAACTTTTACCGCTGTACCATCTGTACCCATGTAACAGCTTCTACAATAATACCATCACATTGCTGAACTCGGAGTCCCGCCGATAGACTCTCCAGTCTCTCCGTCCACATTGCTTGATTATTCTGTATTTTTATTTCTATGTTGCACTATACTACGGACTAACGCTAAACTGCATTTCGTTGTACCCATACTTGTATTTGTGCAATGACATTAAAGTTTAATTGAATTGAATTGAATTGAATTGAATTGAATTGAATTGAATTGAATTGAACATTGCCACACTGACCATTCTGGCCTAAGTCTCCTTCATTGTCAGAGTGAGGCTAAATGCAAATTGGAGGAACAGCTTATTATATTTCGCTTGGGCAACTTACAACCCAGAAGTATGAATTTATTTTATCTAACTTCAAGTAACACCAGCATTCCCTCTCTCTCCATCCCTCCCCCACCCATGTCGCACTAGCTTCTCGTTTTCACACAATAAACAGCAAACAATGGCCTGTTTCCTTTATCATTGTTACTTCTTTTGCATGTCTTTCATTCATTGTTCTTTATCACTCTACATCTATATAACTAAAAGCCTCATCTTGACCACTTCCTCTCTGTGCTGTATATTGATTTTAGGAAAAAATGCTACCATATATCTCTATGATTTTTGGCCATCTCACTCACAGTCCTTCCCCGCTGAGGCAGCCCAGAGGATTTTTCCAATCGATGAAACATAAAAAAGGTATGAGTGTTTAAAAACTCTTGAGATCAGCTGATCGGTCCTCTCACCTGTCAATCACCACGATGAAGGTAACACCTCTTCTGGGAAGTGGGACTATAAAACCTTAGATGCCTGGACGTGAGTCAGTCACTCTGGAGGATCATGAGGGAGAGTCCAACACTATGATTTCTTATGTAAACTAGTCCCTTCGGCCCACAACACCCATACTAGTGCTCCAGAATTGGTGGAGAGGTGGAATATTGCGTTGGGGGACCAGCCCTAACATGTGAACATGGGACCCAACAGGTCCCACTTAGTCTAACCATCATCTATATCTCTCGTTTTCCTTTCCCCTGACTAGTCTGAAGGAATGTCTTGACCCGAAACATCATCCTTCTCTCTAGTGATGCTGCCTGTCCTGCTGAGTTACTTCTGCTTTTTGTGTCTATCATTCCTCCTTGTGATTCTCAGTAATTGTCAGGGAAGGAATTCGACCAGTTTCTCACCAATCTCCTGTTATTACTGATTGAGGCCTTGCAGTTTACGCTTCCAATGCTTAGAGACAGTCCAGAACTCGACACTGTTGTTAGATACATAAACCATGCATTCTACTGTTCAGTGAGTTGTGGATGAGTTATCAACCCAAGGTCTGATCAATCAGCACAGAGACAACAGCCCCTTCCTGCCAGGGTTGAAAATTGACTAAAAAATTGAAAACAAGTAATCTTGTCCATCAAGCAGAAAGATAGAGAGGAGCTGGCACAGAGAAAACCTGACATTTAGTTTAATTTAGAGATGCAGCATGTTAAACAGACCCTTTGGCCCACTAAATGCTGAGCAGTGATCTCCCCATTTACTAGCGCTATCCTACACACGAGAGACAATTTACAATTTTTACTGAGGCCAATTAACCTAAAGACCTGTACGGAGTGTGAATGGAAACCGGTGAAAACCCACGCAGGTCACAGAGAGAACATACAAACTCGGTACAGACAGCACCCATAGTCAGGATTGAATCTCCAGCGCTGTAAGACAGCAACTCTACCATTGCACCATCCTGCTGCGCACAAAGGCTTTTCATAATCTCAGGCCATCTTGAGTTTCTTTGCAGCTAATGAATTCTATTTAAAGAGCATCATTACCGCAATGTGGAAACCATAATGTACAATTGCATACAGCAAGCTCACACAGGCAAGGCAGTCAGAATGTCTAGGATATATGCTTCAGGTAATGAGCACAGTGGGATAGTGATTTTATTTTTGTACTATCAGTCAAAATTGATGCAGAGATCTGAGCATGCATCCTACTATAGGTGGGGGAGAATTTGACTTCAAGCAGATTAACAAAAATCTGCAATACAAATATTTATGTCACTTTCTACCACCAGATGGAAAAGAACAAACCCATTCCTTCCATTCATTATTCAAGAGTCAAGTTTCAGTTCACAGGTATTTAATTGTATTTAATCTACCTCCCCCCGCACCCCGACAAAATGTTTCTCCCCATCTTTTCTCTACGTTCCCTGGATATGCACCTATTGCTCCCCCCATTTCTCCCCCCCCCCCCTCCACCCACACCCTTCCCCCCCCCCCCCCCCCCCCCCCCCCCCCCCCCCCCCCCCCCCGTTTTCCCCTTATGCCCCATCCCCTTCCACCTATAATCCTTCCTCAGGCGTCATAACTCATGGATCTTCGTTCATTTACTCCCAGCCTTTTGCCTCCATTTCATCTCTGGCTTTTGTCCACCCATCTGCTAATCAATCCCCCTCACCTGTATCTACCTCTCACTTGCTTGGCTTAGCCCTGCCCCACCACCCCCTTCCCAGCTCACTCCGCCTCGACTACAATCACTCTGAAGAAGTGTCCCTACCCAAAATTGCACATAGCTATGATCTCCACCGATAGACATATCTCGATAAAAGGATGGGTGGCATTTCAGGTCAGGACCTTTCTTCCAGAGATGCTGCTTGACCCATTGAGTTAATCCAGCATTTGTGTTTTTTGGTCAAGGTGTGCCAGCATCTGCAGTTCCTTGCATCTCATATGTGAAATATCATATGTACTGACAATGGAACAATGGAATTCTTATTTGCTGCAGCTTAACAAGCCCGTAAATGCAGCAACACAGAGATAATATATAATAATCAAAAATAAAATAATTTAATAACTGTAATGCTAGTTGATTATTATCATCCAAATACTGAAATCTGTTCTGCAGCAAAGCCGCAATTAATAGAAGATCATAGTTGTGAGGTTGGTGTTGTGTAGTGTTCAAAAGCCTGTTGGAATACTAGGAAGATGTTGTTCTTGAACCTGGTGGTCACTGCTTCCTGACTCCTGTGCGTTCATCACGATGCAGGAGCGAAATGATAGTGCGGCCAGGGTGGTGTGGGTCTTTGGTGAAATTGACTGTCTTTTTGAAGCAGTTCTTCCACAGATCCTTTTGATTTTAGTATCTCTGATGGACCAGGCAGTGTCCACCACTCTGTAGTTTCCTTCATCAGACAAGGACATTTTATTCGGTCTGTTCCTGAAAGCCCATATCACCAGCTCCTCACTTCAAGAGTAATTAAGGATGTGCAATGCAGCAAAGAATGAATAAATTTAAAGATAGATATCGCCGTTGGCCTTGTCACTCTTCTGTGCAGCTGGAAGGATAAACAGATCTTTGGTTTGATATCTCAGCCCAAAGAAATCACCTCTGACACAGCAGCACACCGATGGGAATTTGTCAAAGGGAAGATGCAACATGAGGGAGCTTGAGGGAGGCATTATCCCAGCTCTCTGGAGTCAACCCCGAGAGCTCGCTCTTGCTTCTCTGCCAGCGTGAGATGCTCCAGAGAATCCAACAAAGGCTGCCCTTCCCACCAACCGCACTGATCCATTCCCCCAGCACACAACTCCACTCCTCGGACAGGCACGCATGTACACACACACACACATACACACACAAGCTAATACAGACACAAATAGGCGCATACACATGCACAAACATAAATGACATACAGACACAAATAGACACACACAGAACCAAACATAAATTGCACACAAACAGACAAATGCACACACTCTGCACTCACACACTCACACACAAACACAAGTTAATATGGACACAAAGAGACACACACAAACATAAGCAACACTCAGGCACAAATAGACACACACAGAGACAAACACTAGACACATACACATACCCCGCACTCACACATACACACATGCACTCACATACACTCACACACACACTCACCCACACACTCACACACCCACAAACACACCCATAAATACGCTCTCTCGCTCACACACTAACACACTCTCACACTCTCTCACATGCTAAAACACTGACACACACATGCACACGTGTGCACACACTCACACATACCAATGAACACACCCACTCGCACACCCATTCTCTCACACACACACATTATCTCACACACACACACATTCTCACATGCACACACGCACAAATGCACACCAACTCAAATCAGGAACTGGAAAGTACAATCCTGGATAAAATAGCACAACCAAATCCATTGCTTCAAGACCACAGCAGATGCTAAACCTCTTTTTATTGCATCAGAAATCCTGCATTACACTGAAATTAAATTTTTTTGTAAACATTTCCAATCTATTCTCCTCCTCCCTCAACTATTTTCCACCTTTGTCTCCATTACACATTCATAATTAAAATGTATTAGACAAAATGTTAAATACCATCAGCTAATACTCTATACATTTCTCTAAACCCACTAGACAGCAAATACATTACTTAGTAATTACCAATTTGTTGAGTGTTAAACAATTTAACATATCTTTCACTATAGAATGCGAGAAAATATATGAAACATGAAACCAATAAACCTAAACACTTTTATACGTAGCTTATAAATTGATGTTATATAAAGTTATTGCATTTTTATATACAGTAAATGACAGATTTCATATTTTTTGAAAGCAAATCTCTGCTGAATTCTTCTCGGTTATGAAGCTCGCAAATGTAGTAAGTTGGTTCTCTATAATCTAAGGCTGTGGATTTAATGTGGTAGGGCTCATTTTTTAATAGGACAGTTGATCCCAAGAGTATGTAAACCAGGTTGCCACTAAGGGTGTAGGAAGTAACTGCAGATGCTGGTTTGGCCACCCCCCACCTACTCCCCCCCCCCCCGCTCCTTGGACGATCGTCAGCTGACCAACGACCTGAACGTGTTCTACTGCAGGTTCGATAGACAGAAATATAACCCCGGTATCTCCTCCCTTCCTCCCCCACCTACTCCTTCCTAATAACCACTTCACACCTACTTACAGCCAGACTCCAGTCTGCAAAGACTGGACCCTTCCCCACCTACTCCCCCCCAATCACCACTTCACACCTACTTACAGCCTGACTCCAATCTGCAAAGACTGGGCCCTCGTCCACTACCCACCCCCCTCCTTGCTGCCCAACCTCAGTCTGGCCACTTCTTCATCACTAACAATAGCAACTGAGGAGGTGGCAACGCTATTCATGAGACAGAAAAGCCAGAAATCTCCATGCCTGGACAATGATTCCCCCTCTACCCTCAGGCTTTGTGCCGAACCACTGGCACCAGTCTAAACAGACATTTTCAATCAGTCCCTGCGAACTTGCATGGTCCCTGCCTGCTTCAAAGTCTCTACTATTGTTCCCTTACCAAATAGCCAAGGATTACAGGTCTTAATGACTACAGGCCTGTCGCACTGACCTCTGTAATCATGAAGACCCTTAAAAGACTTGTGCTGGCCCACCTGAAAAATAACACAAACTGTTGTTCCTGCTGGACCCCCTGCAGTTTGCATATCGGGCAAATAGATCAGTGGATGAAGCAGTCAACCTAGGCCTGCACTTCATCCTCCAGCACATAGACCACCAGGGGACCTATGCAAGGATTTTGTTTGTGGATTTTAGCTCTGCATTCAACACCATTGTGCCAGAGCTACTACACTCCAAACTCTTTCAGTTGACTGTGCCTGAACCCCTCTGTCAGTGGATCATCAAATACCTGGCAGACGGGAAGCAGCATGTGAGGCTGGGGAAGCACATCTCAGACCCGCAGATCCTCAGCATAGGAGCACATCAAGGCTGCCTAAACTACCTTCTCCTTTACTCTCTCTACACCAATGACTGCACCTCCACAGACTGCTCTGTCAAGCTTCTCAAGTTTGCGAATGACACAACCCTGATTGGACTGATCCAGGATGGGGAGGAATCTGCCTACAGGCAGGAAGTGATACAGCTGGCATCCTAGTGCCATCGCAACTACCTGGAGCTCAATGCTCTTAAGACAGTGGAATTGATTGTAGACTTTGGGAGCGCTTCCCCTCCCCCCACTCACCATCAACAACACAACAGTTACATCTGTGGAGTCATTTAAGTGCCTTGGGACAATCATCTTCAGGGACCTTAAATGGGAGGCCACCATTGACTCCAGAGTCAAAAAGACCCTAACAGAGAATGTACTGTACTTCCTGCAGCAGCTGAGAAAACACAATCTGCCACAGGCAATGATGATCCAGTTTTATACTGCCATCATAGAGTCTGTCCTCACCTTCTCCATCATGGTATGGTTTGGCTCAGCCACCAATCATGACATCCGTAGGCTGCAGCGCATCATCCGATCAGCCGAGAAGTTTGTTGGCTGCAACCTTCCCCCCATCAACGAACTGTACACTGCAAGGACCAGGAAAGCGAGTGGGTAAGATCATCTCTGACCCCTCTCACCCTGGCCACAAACTCTTTGAAGCACAACCACTTGGAAGGCGACTCCAGACTATCAAAGCCACCAAAGCCAGACATAAAAACAGCTTTTTTCCATGAGCAGTAGCTCTACTCAACAGCCAAAAGTCTCCTTGTGCTCTGGTATTTTATTTAATTCTTCACATGTTTAAATTATAATGTGTTTTTTTTAATTGTCTACTGTACTGTATATCGTGTTGTTACTTGCGAGCAAAGCACCAAGGCAAATTCCTTGTATGTATACATACTTGGATAATAAAATGTATTCAATTTAATTCAATTCATCCACTCTATCCAAGCCTTTCACTATTCTGTATATTTCAATGAGGTCTCCCCTCATTCTTCTAAACTCCAACTAGTCCAGGCCCAGTGCTGACAAACACTCATCATAGGTTAACCTACTAATTCCTGGGATCATTCTTGTAAACCTCCTCTGGACCCTCTCCAGAGACAGGACATGCCCAAAATTGCTCTCAATGTTCCAAATGTGGCCTTGCCGGCACCTTATTGGGTCTCCAGCATTCCAGCACTTTATGTCTATCTTCTGACAAAAGGGGCACTGACTTTGAACTGATGACCCAACTGTATACGACAGTTCTGCACAGATGCACAGCAGTAGATTTGCTGCCTCACAGTGCAAGAGACCCAGGTTTGATCCTGATTGCGGGTGCTATCTGTATATAATTTGAACCTTCTCTGTGACCGCGTGAGTTTTCTCCGGGTGCTCTGATTTCCTCTCACATTCCAAAGATGTACAGATTTGTAGCGTAATCGGCTTTGGTAAAATTGTAAAATTGTAAAATTGTAAAATTGTAAAATTGTAAAAATTGCTCTTAGTGTGTAAGATAGTGATAGTGTATGGGGTCAAGTCAAGTCAAGTCAAGTCAAGTTTATTTGTCACATACACATACGAGATGTGCAGTGAAATGAAAGTGGCAATGCTCGCGGAACAACAAAACAACCAAACAAATTATAAACACAATCATAACACACATATTATTTTACATAATAAATAATAGAAGGAAAAACGTTCTGTACAGTGACCAGTGATCACTGGTCGGCGCGGACTCGGTGGGCTGAAGAGCCTGTTAGCATGCTGCATCTCTAAAGTTTAAAGTCTAAAGGAAAGAAATGGAAACAGGAATACACAATTCTATATCTGAACAAGGGTTCTGACCCGAAACATCACCTACCCATTTCCTCCACAGATGCTGCCTGACACATGAGTTATTCCAGCACATTACGTTTTGCTCAAGATTCCAACATCTGTAGTTCCTAGTGATTCACCTCTTATGCATGGTTTTAACCAAAACACTTGACATCAATGGCATGTGAGGTGCCAAGACTCTGAGCATTATCGTCTTGTGGGTGACCACTGACCAGATACTCAAATGAGTAGACTGGGCTAATCAATTTTTCCTCTCAACCCCATTCTCCTGCCTTCTTCCCCTAACCTTTGAGACCCTTACTAATCAAGAACCTACTAGTTTCCGCTTTAAAATATACCCAATGACTTGGTCTCCACTGCTGTCTATGGCAATTAATTCCACAGATTCAACACTCTCTGGCTAAAGAAATGTCTCCTCATCTCCAGTCTAAAGGTACATCCTTTTATTCTGCAGCTGTGCCTACTGGTCCTAGACTTACCCACGACTGGAAAGATCATCTCTATCCAGGCCTGTCATTATTTGGTTGGTGTCAATGAGATCCCCCTCACCCATGTTCCTTCAATAGTCACCTCACTTACCTGTAAAGTCGATCATCAAAACAACAGATTACCCACCAAATAAGAAAGATCAGGGCTGATATTTGACACCAACACTTGATTCATTTGATAACCCAATATTCCTTAATACCCTTAATATTAGATAATCTATCAATCTCGATATTGAATGTGCTCGGGCACTGATTTTCCCAGCTACATTTTAGGTTTAGGTGTATTGTTGTCATGTGTACTGAGGTACACTGTGAAGCTTTGTTTTACATGCCATACGATCATATCAGATAATACATACATGAATACAATCAAGTCAAATTCAAGTTCAGCAGATAGAGTGAAGGGAAAGATACAGTTGCTAAATATAGTTTCCCAGCATTTCTATCGTAACAGTTTCAGAGACATTTTTTAGAATTTTTATTTATGTCTTTCCTGAAAAATAGAATGTGTATTTTGTCCTTGTTTTTTTTTTACAAATATACCCTCATTAAGGAAAAATTAAGATCTGTGCACAATTATCCATGTTAAGTCTCACCAGGGCTCTGGAATTCTACCAAAGCATCTTTGTTGTTGTACTCAAATCCCTTTGCAATAGATTTCTAAATATTGTTTACCTTCCTAATAGCTTGCACTACTTGTAACTTCTCTCACAGTAACATCAACAGGATTGTGGCACAGCTGGTAGAGTTCCTGCCTCACAGCGCCAGAGACCCGGGTTTGATCCTAACCTCGGGTGCTGTCCGTATGGAGTTGTCACGTTTTCCCTGTGACCACGCGGGTTTCCCAAATCCCGCAGACATGTGGGTTTGTAGATTGAATGGCCTCTGTAAATTCCCCTTAATTTAGTCGGGGGTGAATGAGAAATTGGGATAATATTGAACTGGTGTGAATCGGTAATTGATGTTCAGCATGGACTTGGTGGGTCAAATGTCCAGGTTACATGCTGTAATTCTAAACTAAGATAAACCCCAACACTTTTCAATTGTTCACCATTGAAATAATATTTTATTTTTATAATATTTTTTCAAACTTGTAGAAACCTCACTTTTGTGCACGTTATGTTCAATGTCCATAGTCATTTGTTTAGCTCTCTGTATCCTCTGAGGTTAGTCTGAATTCTCCTCACAGTTCACGTTTCTACCTTGCTTTGATTAAACATATATATTACACTTGATCTCATCTTCCAAATCATTGATATAGATCGAAAACAGCTGAGACCCCATTTCCACTCCTTGGCACCTCATTAGTCATCCCATCTCAACCCAAAAATGATCCATTTCGTACAACTATCTGTTTTCTGTCCATCAATCCATGCCAGTATATTAACCATAATCCCAGGAGCTTTCACTTAATTAAAACAAAATATGAGGGGAAATGACAGATGGATGCAGGGTCTTTTACCCAGGGTAGGAAATCAGGAACCAGAGGACATAGGTTTGAGGTGAGAAGGAAAAGATTTAATAGAAACCTGAGGGACAACTTTTTCACTCAGAGGAGAGAGGGTATTTGTAATAAGCTGCCAGAAGAGGTAGTTGAGGCAGGTGTAATAACAGGATTTAAAACACACACAGACAGGGTCACAGATAGCAAAGGTTTAGAGGGACATGGCCCCAATGTAACTAGTTTAATTTAGTTTAGTTTAGTTTAGTATAGTTTATTTTATTTTAGTTTAGTTTAGTTTAGTTTAGTTTAGTTTAGTTTAGTTTAGTTTAGTCTTGTTTATTGTTACGTGTACCAAGGTATTGTGAAAATATTTTTGTCACATTCAATCCAGTCAGTAGAAAAACTTTACATGATTACTCATGAGCTGTCCACAGTGTACACAAAAGAGTGGAGCGATACTACTGAGTGATAGTAGATCTGTTTCTGGAACCAGCACGGAGTTGCCTGACTTGGTCATCATCTTGCATAGATGGGGCATCTTGGTCATCATGGGCAAGTTCAGCCAAAGAGCCTGTGTCTGTGCTGTATGACTAGTAACATTCAGTATTGAAGGCCCTCGGAAAACCCAAATACACCACATATGCTGGCTTACCCTTAACTATTCTGTGACAATCTCAAAAACAAAAACTCCAACAGCTTCAAAATCAACTTTATTTTTATGAAGTTAAGTTGACTCTGTTCAATTCCGTCTTTGAGCGACCTGTTATAATTTCCTCAATTGTAGGTTTGATCATTTCTCATGTCACTGACTGTTTTTCCCCACTTTCACTCACTCTGAAATCTTAAATAGAAAGATTATGTTTGCAACCCTCCAAGCAGTGGGAAGCTTTTCAGAGGCTAAGGAGGTGACTAGCGGTGCATTCAGTATCTCAATAGCCACATTTTACAGAAACATTAGAAATGAATCATCAAATTTAGGCATTTATCAACTTTTGGATCCATCATTTTGTCCACCAGCCTTTTACCAATGCTGACTTTGATGGATTGCAAAATACAGTGTGGAAACAGGCTCTTCAGCCCACCGGGTCCACTCCATCCATTCGTGACCCATTCACACTCGTTCTATGTTATCACACTTTCTCATCTACTCCCTACAAACAAGGGCCAATTTCTAGAGGCCAATTAATCTACAAACCTACACGTCTTTGGGATGTGGGAGGAAACCGGAGCACCTGGAGTGAACCCATGCAGTAACAGGGTGAACATGCAATATCAGACAGTTTAGTTTAGTTTTGTTTAATGCAGATTAAATTGGTTTATTATTATCACGTGTACGGAGGTACAGTGAAAAGCTTTTTGTTGTGTGCTATCTTGTCAGCAAAAAGACAATATGTGAATTGCAATTAAGCCGTCCACAGTGTATAGATACAGAATAAAGTGTATAATATTTAGTCAAAGATGAAGCCCAGTAAAGCCTGACTAGAGTTAGTTTGACTGCATCCAATGAGGTAGATGGGAGGTCAGGACCTCTCTCTAGCTGATGAGAGGATGGTTCAGTTGTCTGATACCAGCTGGGATAACAGTACCCAAGATCAGGATCAAATTGGGTCTCTGGAGCTGTGAGGAAGCAATTCTGCCAGCTGCACCACTGTGCCATCAGCTGACTTCTTTCAGATGCTCATTAATTCCATAACCATTGTCCTCCAGTATTTTCCTGAGATGTTTAATGTTTTCTTCCACAAGATACTTGTTTCATTTCTCTAACATTTCTTTGCTCCCCAATGTAATGGATCTTTCTCAGTGGGGAAGGGACCATCACTAACTTTGTCCAATTATCTCCCCATCCACTCCATGGGTTAGTCTTGTATCTTACTTTCCTTTTTCCATATCAATATCTCAGTTCTTCGTTTGCAGAATTGTATTATAAAAATCATGAGAGGTATAGATAGGGAAAGACAATCAGAATCTTTTTCCAAGTGTGAAAATGTCAAAGACTAGATTGCACAGCTTTAAGGCAAGAGGGGCAAAGTTTAAAGGAAATGTGCGGGGCCAGTTTTTTTACACAGAGGGTGGCTGGAATATGTTGCCAGAGGTGGTGGCGGAGACAGATATGGTAGTGACATTTAAGAGGCTTTTAGACATGCAGGGAATATAAGAATATGGATCATGTGCAGTGAAAGAGGGTTAGTTAAATTTGGCATGGACAATATGAGCTCAACACAGCCTGTTCCAGTGCTGTACTGTTCTATGTTTTCTGTTTCTCAGATATACGGCTCTAGGTGGTAACATTAAGAACAATTTCCTTAGATCAAATAACGCCATGCCAGTTAATGCTGTATCTCAATCTACTCTTGTTTTGTTTAGATTCAAGATCCTGGTTGAAATAAATCAGTTCCAATCTTGATGTAACACTCTATCACATCATGATCTATTGCTTGTAGAAACAAAAATCTGCAGACACAGGTTTACAAAGAAATTGACATAAAATACTAGAGTAACTCAGCAGGTCAGGCAGCATCTGTGGAGAACATGGATAGGTGATGTTTCAGGTCGGGATTCTAGTCTGAAGTCTGATCAGTCTGAAGTTGGAATCCAGACCTGAAATGTCACCTGCTCTCCAGAGAAGCTGTCTGGCGTGCTGAGTTACTCCAACACTTGGTGTCCCTGATTATGATCAATTTGGGGTGGCACAATGGCGCAGCAGTAGGGTTGTTGTCTTACAACATTTCAGACCCAAGTTCTATCCCGCCTATGGGCGCTGTCTGTACAGAGTTTGTGCGTTCTCCCTGTGACCACGCCGGTTTTCTCTGGGTGATCTGGTTTCCTCCCACATTCCAAAGGCATGCAGGTTTGTCGGTGAATAGGCTTCGGTAAATTGTCCCCAGTGTGTAGGATAGTGCTAGTGATCGCTTGGTCGACGTGTGCTCAGTGGGCAGTAGGGCCTGTTTCCACGCTGTATCTCTAAACTAAACTTAACTAAATTGATCCCTGGGTTGTACGTCAAAACTCAACGGCAAATATTTTGCTGAGATCCTGGTCTTGTGAATGTTAGGGATTTAAATGAACAACCAATTTCCAAGATTCCAGGCCGGGTGTTTAGCCTGAATGAATTTATGAAATATGCTTTGATCAAAGTCTATTCTTCGTAGTCGTAAGACACTTTATACAGCAGCTAGTCACTTGCCCATCATATCTGCATGAAAGCTGAATCTCCTTGTGGAATTATCAACGCTAATTCCATTTCCCAGCTCACATCCCATACCCTTTAATATGTTACTCCCTCAAGTGCTCCACTTATATGTTATGACTGACTTAACTTCAATAGTCACTCCTGTAAAGCTTTGCAAATCCTAATAACCCACACAGATGAAAACATCCTGTACAACCTCTCCCGTCTGGTACTAATCCTAAATTTATGTCCCTTGTCACTGATTCACCGGCTGGTGGAAATAACCTTTCACAGTTTATTCGTATAACATTCAACATTTCTGTTTGGTTCCTTTAACCTAATGTGCTCCAGTGAGCAGAATCTTTATCTCTTTTAAGTCCCTGTTCTTTTTCTCACTGGCATCAACTTAGTAAATTTGTATTACAGCTTCTGTACAATGCAAACATTCTTTACAGCAAAGAGTATGTGCAAACTACTCTACTGCAGCCCAGAATACGCCTTTCCGTCCAATGAGTCCACACTAACCAGCAATCATCCCGTACACTAGCACTATCCTACAAACAAGGACTATTATAATTTTTACCAAAGCCTATAAATCTATAAACCTGTACGTCTTTGGACTGTGAGAGGAAACTGCTTGGCGAGAACTCAGCGGGCTGAAGCGCCTGCTTCAACACTGTTTTGCTAAACTAAACTAAACTAAACTAAATTTCATGTCAATGCTATAGAAATGGGTACATTGGGCATGAGAAAAGTGTGGCAAATAATTAATTTAGCGATTATGTATAGTATTGATATTTAATTCACATTTATAGAGAGAATCGTGGCAATGTGTGACACAAGACTATGGTCATTGAGCCAATCATGTCTATGTCAAGTCAAGTCAAGTCAAGTCAAGTTTATTTGTCACATACACATTCGAGATGTGCAGTGAAATGAAAGTGGCAATGCTCGCGGACGTTTGTGCAAAAGACAAACAACCAAACAACCAAACAAACTATAAGCACAATCATAACACAGATATTCTTTTACATAATATGGAAGGAAAAACGTTCAGTAGAGTTAGTCCCTGGTGAGATAGGTGTTTACAGTCCGAATGGCCTCTGGGAAAAAACTCCTTCTCAACCTCTCCGTTCTCACCGCATGGCAACGGAGGCGTTTGCCTGACCGTAGCAGCTGGAACAGTCCGTTGCAGGGGTGGAAGGGGTCTCCCATGATTTTATTTGCTCTGGAGTTGCACCTCCTGTTGTATAATTCCTGCAGGGGGGTGAGTGAAGTTCCCATAGTGCGTTCGGCCGAACGCACTATTCTCTGCAGAGCCTTCTTTTCCTTGGCAGAGCAATTCCCAAACCAGATGGTAATGTTCCCGGACAAGATGCTTTCCACCGCCGCTGCGTAGAAGCACTGGAGGATCCTCGGAGACCCTCTGAATTTCCTCAATTGCCTGAGGTGGTAAAGGCGCTGCCTTGCCCATGTTGGACTCTGTTCAAGAACTTGGCTTATTATTTCATGGAATACTGTTTCTCTGACAATGCAGTTGTCACTATGTTCAGTTCAGTTTTATTTGTCATATGTAGGTTAACACGGGGTCAACGGTACAATTAAATGTTTTTGACAAGACAACGGGTCACCCCATATACTAGCACTATCCTACACACTAAAGACAATTTATAATTTTACCGGAGCCAATTAACATATAAACTTATACGTCTTTTGAATGTGGGAGGAAACCGAAGCACTCAGAGAAAACCCATGTGATCACAGGGAGAACGTACAAACTTCGTACAGACAAGACCCGTAGTCATGATCGAGCCCAGGTCTCCAGTGCTGTAAGGCAGCAACTCAACAGCTGTGTCACCAAGCCGCCATTATGTTCCTGTGTTATACCTTTCTAAATGCTACGATCATTGTCCGCCACCTACAGTATCTAATCCGCCAAATTGCACTTCAAGTTCCCACCATTGAAGGGATCTACAGGAGGCACTGTCTCAAAAAGCCATCTAAAGTCTTCAAAGGCCCACACAACCCTGGCCACGCTCTCATCTCACTGCTGCCATCGGGAGGAAGGTACAGGACCATGAGAACCATGTCCTCCAGGTTTATGAACAGCTTCTTCCCATCAACCATCAGCCTCATGAACCACCCAGAACAACCCTATCTCAGCACCAAATTATAATGGACTTTATATCACTCTTTTACAAATGCAATTTTTTCTTGGTGTAATTGGAAGATTACTGATTTCAATACAAATGGACATTGATATCAAAATTTACTCTGAATAAACAATTGTGCACATCATTTGATGATCCCACTTCTTTAAGGAAAGTACTGAGTGAAGAAGTTGGGAGGTCCTGTTGCAGTTATATAAGATGTTGGTCAGGCCACATTTAGAGTATTGTGGGCACCATGTTATAGGAAATAAGTTGGCAAGTTGGAAAAGGTTCAGAGGAGATTTACGGGGGTGCTGCCAGGACTCAAGGGCCTGAGCTATAGGGAGTTTCACCAAATTAGGATTCCTTGGAGTGCAGGAGGATGAGGGGATACAGAGGTGTACAAAATCATGAGAAGAATAGATTGGGTAAACTCACTCATTGAGTCTCTTGCCCAAAGTGGGGAAATTGAGAACCATATAACCATATAACAATTACAGCATGGAAACAGGCCATCTCGGCCCTACAAGTCCGTGCCGATCAACTTGTTTCCCTTAGTCCCACCTGCCTGCAGTCATACCATAAACCTCCATTCCCTTCTCATCCATATGCCTATCCAATTTATTTTTAAATGATACCGACGAACCTGCCTCTACCACTTCCACTGGAAGCTCATTCCACACAGCTACCACTCTCTGAGTAAAGAAGTTCCCCCTCATGTTACCCCTAAACTTCTGTCCCTTAATTCTGAAGTCATGTCCTCGTGTTTGAATCTTCCCTATTCTCAAAGGGAAAAGCTGATCCACATCAACTCTCTCTATCCCTCTCATCATTTTAAAGACCTCTATCAAGTCCCCTCTTAACCTTCTGCGCTCCAGAGAATAAAGACCTAACTTATTCAACCTTTCTCTGTAGCTTAGTTGTTGAAACCCAGGCAACATTCTAGTAAATCTCCTCTGTACTCTCTCTATTTTGTTGACATCCTTCCTATAATTGGGCGACCAAAATTGTACACCATACTCCAGATTTGGTCCCACCAATGCCTTGTACAATTTTAACATTACATCCCAGCTTCTATACTCAATGCTCTGATTTATAAAGGCTAGCATACCAAAAACTTTCTTTACCACCCTATCTATATGAGATTCCACCTTCAAGGAACTATGCACGGTTATTCCCAGATCCCTCTGTTCAACTGTATTCTTCAATTCCCTACCATTTACCATGTACATCCTACTTTGATTTGTCCTGCCAAGGTGTAGCACCTCACATTTATCAGCATTAAACTCCATCTGCCATCTTTCAGCCCATTCTTCCAAATGGCCTAAATCACTCTGTAGACTTTGGAAATCCTCTTCATTATCCACAACATCCCCTATCTTGGTAACATCTGCATACTTACTAATCCAATTTACCACACCATCATCCAGATCATTGATGTACATGACAAACAACAAAGGACCCAACACCGATCCCTGAGGCACCCCACTAGTCACCTGCCTCCAACCCGACAAACAACCATCCACCATTACCCTCTGGCTTCTCCCATTCAGCCACTGTTGAATCCATCTTGCTACTCCTGCATTTATACCCAACAGTTGAACCTTCTTAACCAACCTTCTATGAGGAACCTTGTCAAAGGCCTTACTAAAATCCATATAGACAACATCCACTGCTTTACCCTTGTCAATTTCCCTAGTAACCTCTTCAAAAAATTCAAGAAGATTAGTCAAACATGACCTTCCAGGCACAAATCCATGCTGACTGTTCCTAATCAGGCCCTGTTTATCCAGATGCTTATATATATTATCTCTAAGTATCTTTTCCATTAATTTGCCCACCACTGAAGTCAAACTAACAGGCCTATAATTGCTAGGTTTACTCTTAGAACTATTTTTAAACAATGGAACAACATGTGCAGTACGCCAATCCTCGGGGACTATTCCCGTTTCTAATGACTTTTGAAATATTTCTGTCATAGCCCCGGCTATTTCTACACTAACTTCCCTAAATGTCGTAGGGAATATTCTGTCAGGACCTGGAGATTTATCCACTTTTATATTTTTCAAAAGTGTCAGTACTTCTTTTACTTTGAAATAGTATCCATAGCTACTCTACTAGTTTCCCTTACCTCACATAATTCAATATCCTTCTCCTTGGTGAATACCGAAGAAAATAAATTGTTCAATAATTCCCCATCTCTTTTGGCTCCGCAGATAGCTGTCCACTCTGTCTCTCCAATGGACCAATTTTATCCCTTGTTATCCTTTTGCTATTAATATAGCTGTAGAAACCCTTTGGATTTACTTTCACCTTACTTGCCAAAGCAACCTCATGTCTTCTTTTAGCTTTTCTAATTTCTTTCTTAAGATTCTTTTTACATTCCTTATACTCCTCAAGCACCTCATTTAATTCATGCTGACTATAATTATTGTAGATCTCCCTCTTTTTCCGAACAAGATGTCCAATTTCCCTTGAAAACCAGGGCTCTTTCCAATTTTTACTGTTTCCTTTCAACCGAACAGGAACATAAAGATTCTGTACTCTTAAAATTTCCCCTTTAAATGTCCTCCATTTCTCTTCTACATCCTTCCCATAAAACAAAATGTCCCAGTTCACTCCTTTTAAATCATTTCGCATCTCATCAAAATTAGCCTTTCTCCAATCAAAAATCTCAACCCTAGGTCCAGTTCTGACCCTCTCCATAATTATATTGAAACTAATGGTATTGTGATCACTGGACCTGAAGTGCTCCCCAACGCATACCTCCGCCACCTGTCCCGTCTCATTTCCTAACAGGAGGTCCAACACTGCCCCTCCTCTAGTAGGTACCTCTATGTATTGCTGCAAAAAACTATCCTGCACACATTTTACAAACTCCAAACCATCCAGCCCATTTACCGAATGTGTTTCCCAGTCTATGTGTGGAAAGTTGAAATCTCCCACAATCACTACTTTGTGCTTACTACTAATATCTGCAATCTCCTTACATATTTGCTCTTCCAATTCTCGATCCCCATTTGGCGGTCTATAATACACCCCTATAAGTGTTGCTACCCCTTTCCCACTTCTCAGTTCCACCCAAATAGTCTCCCTAGATGAGCCTTCCAATCTATCCTGCCAAAGCACTGCTGTAATATCTTCCCTGACTAGTAATGCAACACCTCCACCTCTTGCCCCTCCAATTCTATCACACCTGAAGCAACGAAATCCTGGAATATTTAGTTTCCAATCACAGCCCTCCTGCAACCATGTTTCACTGATCGCCACAACATCATACTTCCAGGTGTCTATCCAGACTCTAAGCTCATCCACCTTTCTTACAATGCTCCTAGCATTAAAATATGCACATTTAAGAAACCCCCCGCCTCTTATTCTCTGTTTATTTCCTTTTTTTTTTTCTTTCTCCTCTTGTGCCCGAGTGCTTCCCTTTTCTGCTTCCTGCCTCCCATTCTGTCTACTAGCTTTCTCTATTTGAGTCCCTCGCCCCAACCGTTCTAGTTTAAAGTCTCCCCAGTAGCCTTTGCAAATTTCCCCGCCAGGATATTGGTCCCCCTCGGGTTCAAGTGCAACCCATCCTTTCTGTACAGGTCCCACCTTCCCCAAAAGAAGTCCCAATGATCGAGAAACTTGAATCCCTGCCCTCTGCACCAGTCTTTCAGCCACGCATTTATCCTCCACCTCGCTCCATTCCTACTCTCACTGTCGCGTGGCACAGGCAGTAATCCTGAGATTGTTACCTTTTTGGTCCTTTTCCTTAACTCTCCTCCCAACTCCCTCAATCCTCCCTTCAGGACCTCTTCCTTTTTTTACCTATGTCATTGGTACCTATATGTACCATGACCTCAGGCTCCTCTCCCTCTGATTTCAGGATATCTTGGACGCGTTGAGACACGTCCGAGACCTTGGCACCAGGGAGGCAGACCACCATCCTGGTCTCCCGACTGCGTCCACAGAATCGCCTATCCGACCCCCTAACAATAGAGTCCCCAATTACTATTGCCCTCTTCTTTTTGTCCCTACCTTCAGGAGTAACAGGGCTGGTCTCTGTGCTGGCCCTCGCTACCCCCCCGGGCAGGCTGTCACCCCCATCCGTACTCAAACAGGAGTACCTATTTGCAATGTGTACCGACATTGGAGTACTCACTCGTCCCTGCCTCTGCCCCTTGCCCTTCCTTAGCGTGACCCACATATCTCTCTCCCGTGGTTTTGGAGTGACCACCTCCCTATAACTCCCCTCTATGACCTCCTCACTCTCCCTGACCAGACAGAGGTCATCGAGCTGCTGCGCCAGGATCCTAATATACGGTCCCTTAGGAGCCCCATCTCGCTGCACCTGGTGCAGATGTGGATCTCTGGAGGGCCATCCGACAACATGACCTCCCACATCTGACATCCCGAACAGTACACTGCTCTGGCTGTCATTCTCCCGCCTTACCCTGGATCCGATATAAGTATAATACAATAGAAACTGCTGGGAGAAATCAGCAGGTATCTGACTCACAACAGCTGCTCCCTCTTGACCTTTAAACTGCACCTTTATTATATAAACAAAAAGCACTGTACCCTTAACTCACTGTACCTTTACTAAAGCACTGTACCTTTAGCCCATTGTACCCTTGGCTCACTGTACCTTTACTAAAGCACTGTACCTTTAGTCCACTGTACCTTTAAGCAGAAAGCAGAAATGCTAACCTGAGGTTGCACCCAATCAGCTGCTTCCTCTAGTCTGCTTCCACCAACCAGAGGACATAAGTTTGAGGTGAGCCGGAAAGATTTAATAGAAACCTGAGGTGTAACTTTTTTACACAAAGGATGATGGGTGCATTTCAGAGGAGATATTTGAGACAGTGACTGCGGCGATGTTTATGAAACATTTAGAAGAGTATACATACTCACATAGCCATAAACATTTACACATTCTCCTTTTCACTGGGCATGCTCAGGGTTAAAGCCCTGTCCCATGGTACGAGTTAATTCCAAGAGCTCTCCCGAGTTTAAAAAAAATCAAACTCGTGGTAAGCACGGAGAATGAACGTAGCGGGTACGTCGGAGCTCGGAGACGTCTCCTAGCGGCTCGTAACGCTAATGGCAGGTACTCGGGAAGACTCGCTAATGGCAGGTGAGCAAGGGAAGACTCGTGAAGATTTTTCAACATGTTGAAAAATGTCCAAGAGAGCCCCAATACTGACTTACTGTAAATCTCCGAGTTCGAATCAGGGCAAACGCGGGAGAGCTCTTGGAATGAACTTGTACCGTGGGACAGGGCTCTTACATTGCTGAGTTAGGTTCAGACAAGAGATTTGCTTTATTTACATCAGGCATATCTCCATCACAGGAGCATGAAAAACAAGAGCAAGACTTGGCTTTTTAATCGCTCGAGTCAAGGTGCCACAATAACTTGGCTGATCCATTTTGTTGGCCTCAGCTCCATTGTTCTGCCTGTTCTCCCTAAACACTTAACTTCCCCAAGGTTCAGAAATGTATCTCAACCGTGAACATATTCAATGACTGTATTAAGAGCTTTCTAAAGTGAAGAATTCAAAACTGTCTTGAGACATTAGATATACTGCATGGAAACAGGCCCTTCGGCACACTGATTCCGCGCTGACCAGTGATCCCCGCACACTAGTTCTATCCTACACACTGGGGACAATTTTACAGAAGCCAATTAAGCTACAAATCTGCACATCTTTGGAGAGTGGGGGGAAACTGTAGCACCCATAGAAAACCCACACATCACAAGGAGAACATACCAACTCCATACAAACAGCATTCTCGGTCAGGATCGACCCTGGGTCTCTGGCTCTGTGAGGCAGCAACTCTACCACTGCGCCACTGGACTGCCCAAAGCCCTCCAAGAAATGAAATCTCTCACAAAACCTCTCTTATTTTCAAATTATACTCCTCGTTCTCAGTTACCCTGAGGCAGTCACATTCTGTCAGCCTGCACCCTCTGGCCTCCCTTCAAAACCATACATGTCTCAAAGAAATCAGATATCATCTCCCACATTTCTATTCTCCAATGAGTATCAGCCTATCCTGCACAAACTTCCATCATAAAACAACCTCTTACACCCGATAATTAACCTCATTAATTTTTTTGAACTGCATCCGGTGAAAGTAAGCCCTTCCTTAATTAAAGACAGCAAAACTGTATGCAGTATTCCAGATGAGGCATAATAACCATATAACCATATAACAATTACAGCACGGAAACAGGCCATCTCGACCCTTCTAGTCCGTGCCGAACACATAATCTCCCCTAGTCCCATATACCTGCGCTCAGACCATAACCCTCCATTCCCTTCCCATCCATATAACTATCCAATGTATTTTTAAATGATAAAAACGAACCTGCCTCTACCACCTTCACTGGAAGCTCATTCCACACAGCTACCACTCTCTGAGTAAAGAAGTTCCCCCTCATGTTACCCCTAAACTTCAGTCCCTTAATTCTCAAGTCATGTCCCCTTGTTTGAATCTTCCCTACTCTCAGTGGGAAAAGCTTTTCCACATCAACTCTGTCTATCCCTCTCATCATTTTAAAAACCTCTATCAAGTCCCCCCTTAACCTTCTGCACTCCAAAGAATAAAGCCCTAACTTGTTCAACCTTTCTCTGTAACTTAGTTGCTGAAACCCAGGCAACATTCTAGTAAATCTCCGCTGTACTCTCTCTATGCCACTGTCCCACTTAGGAAACCTGAACGGAAACCTCTGGAGACTTTGCGCCCCACCCAAGGTTTCCGTGCGGTTCCCAGAGGTTTTTGTCAGTCGTGGTTTCTGCTTCATCTATGTTCCGGCGATTATTTCAAAAAATTAAAAACAGGGCACGATTAAAAATAGGTAGCCGTTTTAAAAATCAGTAATTTTTAGTCAAAGCCGATTGCGGTGGTGGTTGAAGGTGGTTGCCGGAGGTTGCAGGTAGTGGAAGGTCTTACCTGCAACCTTTAAACAGCAATAAGTTGTGAAATATGACATCAAATCTTAAGTGAAGCTGATCACTGCTTACAGGGGTAAAATGTGAGTCAAAATATGTAAAAATGTTATCGTTACCGCGTAAAGTTTTGGCGAAATTATAAAGACACACACATATACACACAAATACACACACACATACACATACACACACATACATACAAGATGAGATTTTTAAAGTTATAGAGATTGTTGAGGCCACATTTAGAGTATTGTGTTCAGTTTTGGGCACCATGTCATAGAAAAGATATCAAGCTGGAAAGGGTGTGGCAAAGATTTATGAAGATGTTGCCAAGTCCCAAGGACGTGAGCTGCAGGAAGAGGTTGAGCAGGCTTGGACTCTATTCCTTGGAACACTAGAGGATGAGTGGTGATCTTATAGAGGTGTACAGAATCATAAGAGGAATAGATTGCCCTGAGTAGGGGAATCAAGAATCTGAGAACATAGATTTAAGGTGAGGGGGGAAAGATTTAAACAGAACCTGAGCGGTAACCTTTTTACACAAAGGAGGGTGGGTGCATGGAATGTGGCACTGAAGAGGTAGTTGAGGAAGGTACTATCGCAATGTTTAAGAAACATCTGGACAGGTACATAGATAGGATAGGTTTAGAGGGATATGTGCTAAAAGCAGACAGGTGGCAATAGTGTAGATGGGGTATGTTGGGCCGAAGAGCCTGTTTCCATACTGTATGACTCAATGACTCGATTTAAAGCTATAACAAGATTACGTTTGTACTCCATTCGCTTTGCAATTAAGGACAATACTCCATTTGCTTCCTTATTGCTCTGAGTATCAACAGATTCTTCTGAGTCGATACCCCCACATCACTCTGTACTGTGATGACTTGGTGACTCTTTGACTCAATCACAGTCATTGATTCAAACTGCATAGAAATAGGCCCTTCGGCCCAACATATCCATGCCAACCAGGTGACCCTCTAACCTGGTCCATCTGCCCGTGTTTGGCCCATATCCTTCTAAACCTGTCCTATCCATGCACCTGTCCAAATGACTTTAACTGTCATTCTTCTACCTGCCTCAACTGCTTCCTCTGGCAACTTGGTCCATATACCTACCACCCTCTTTATGAAAAAGTTGTCCATCAGGTTCCTATTGAACCTTAACCTTCTCACCTTATAATTCCTCATTTCCCCAATGCTTGGAAAAGAAAATATGTGCATTCACACTATCTATGCCCCTCGTTATTTTATACACCTATCTATACACCTTCTGCAGGCAAAATTTAAAGATTGTGTAAAATAAAGTCCTTTGTTCCCCTTACCTCTATTTTTGATCATTCATATAATTACTGTCCTGAGGCTGAGAGATCATTTGGAATAAATTGCATATCTGATCATTTTGTTTTATAAGCAGAATTGAAAGGTGGAATTTTTTCTAGATAGGATCACTAATTTCCAGGGAATCCATATGACAGAAAGATAGACAGTCAGGCCCATTATCACAGCGTATTCTGAAGAGGCAGAATAATTAAATGCGAATCAGTATTGATCTGACTGAGGATTAAGCTTTGAAAGGAACAAAAAAAAAGAATTGTATGATTTCTATTTAGGGAATTTACCCAGTGGTGTTAATAGATGCTTATATGTCCTTCAAATCTTAATGTGATATTGGAAATTAGGAATTATAATGTCAATTCTCAAGGAGTAAAAGAAAATCTGGATTTGCAGTGTGGTGCAGTGGCACAGCTGGTAGAGCTGCTATCCCACTGTGCCAGAGACCTCGGATCCAGACCTCGGGTGCTGTCAATGTAGAGTTTGCACATTCTCCCTGTGATTTCATGGGTTTCATCTGGGTGCTCCAGTTTTCTCCCGCAACCCAAAGACATGTGTTTTTATTAGGCTGTAAAACCGCCCCTAGCATGTAGAGAGTGGATGCGAAAGTGGGATAACATAGAACCAGTGTTCTCAGTGCGAGGAAGGTGTAGGAAGGAACTGCAGATGCTAGTTAACACCATAGATAGACACAAAATGCTGGAGTAACTGAGCGGGACTGGCAGCATCGCTGGATAGAAGGAATGGGTGAGGTTTCATGTCGAGACCCTTCTTCAGACTTCTCAAGAAGGGTCTTGACCCAAACTTTCACCCTGTCCCGCTCAGTTGCTCCAGCATTTTGTGTGTATCTTCAGTGGGAGGAAGGGCCTGTTTCCATGCGAACTAAAAGAATACTAAAACTAAAACTATATTCCAGCTCCTGATACATTATATACTGCATTTTATTTTGGCCCAGAATTTGCACTTAATGCAACTGAATGAAGAAAGCAGTCCACAAAGATGGATGTAGCATGGAGTTCCCCATCCATCATCACCAGCTGTACTTTTGTACTCATCAAGTGCAATATTATCGGGACAGCCCAGTAACAAAACACATTAACAAAATTAGGGCTGCACAATACCTGTAGTTTGGGACCCTTTTTCAGACTGAGCTGTATGTCTGACTTGGACATTTTATAACATAGTTGAAAGTTAATGACACCAGTATCACATATTTGCTTGCACATTTCGATACTTAAAAGGGATGTTCGTGGATTAGATGAGATTTTATGAATATCTGTTAATTTCATAGTCACCACTATTATATTAACTTTTCATTTTATCATTTAAGCTTGAATTAAAATTCCTCAGCTGGCAATGTGGGATTTCAAAAAAACATTTGACATATCAATTGGCAAGGCCTCCACATTGAGACACCGGTGGGAATTGGGGAAGATATTTCCACTGGTGGGAGAGTCTAGCACAAGGGGTCACAGCCTCAGGATAAAAAGGATGAACCTTTAGAAAGGAGGTGTGGAGGAATTTATTTTGCCACAGGGTGGTGAATCTGTGGAATTCATTGGTAAGGGTGCCATAGATTCTTGATTGGTATGGGTGTCATAGGTTATGGGGGGAAGGCAGGAGAATGGGATTGAGAGGGAAAAAGAAATCCAAAATATAAAACAGATAATGGAGGTTGAATTGAAGCGGGAGGTATAGAGTTAATGACATGACCCTTAGCAACATTGATGTACAGATGGATCTTGGGGTCCAAGTCCATATCTCACTAAAAGTGGCAACACAACTAAATAGAGTGGTAAAGAAAGCATAGGCTATGCTTGACTTGATCGGTCAAGGCATTGAATATAAGAATCAGGAAGGCATGTTGCAGTTTTATAAACCTTTGGTCAGACTGCATTTGGAATATTGCATGTAGTTCTGGTTGCCCATTACAGGAAGGATGGGAAGGCTTTGGAGAGGGTGCAGAAGAGGTTTACCTGAATGCTGCCTGGATTAGAGGGTGCCTGCTGTATGGGAGGTTGGACAAAAATGGCATTTTTTTTTTAGAGCTTCGGATGCTGAAGTGGGGCCTAATAGAAGTATATAAAATTATAAAAGGGACCAGTAGGCTAGACGGGCAATACCTTGTCAGGTTTTTATCAGAGAGTGATGGGTGCCTGGAATGTGTCACTAGGGGTGGTGAAGGCAGATATAATTGTGGCATTTAAGAGGCTTGTGGATCGGCACAGGGACATGCGGAGAATTAATTAATGTGGAAGAAATGGATCAACTGTAGGTAGAATGAATGAATGGATGCATGAATGAATGAATGAATGATTGAATACTTTATTGTCACATGTGACAAATCACAGTGAAATTCTTTGCTTGCATACCCAAGGTATGCAAATAGTCGCCTTATAGAAGTTACAAAGTACCCCTGCGCCAGGTCCCCTTTGGTTCTCCCCTCTCCTCTCCCCCTCCCCCTCACCCTCCTTCATGGCGGTCCCCCCCATACTGGGTCCTCCATTGTTCATTGTTCTTCAGTAGAACACGTAGAGGAGAGGAGATTAGTTTAACCTGACATCAAGAGCCTGTTCCTATGCTGCACTGTTCTGTGTTCTATTTTCTCAAACAGAAAATGGTGGAGCTGCTCAGCAGGTCAAGTTGCAGCTGTGGTGAAAGAAACAGAGTTGAGGTCATATCATTGTGTCCAAACTGGCAGTGACAACAACAACAATCATGAGTCTTAATCAGATAGAGAAGGAGGGGAGTATGGAAGAGGAGACAAGATTTGTGACAGGGTAGAAGGCAAGAGGGAATAAATGACAATAAGAATGCTGAAGTAAGGTAAAACAAGGACAATAATGGTGAAGAAACAAAAGACAGCTCTTGCATCTTTCTGATGATAGTGTTTCCCACTGAGTAAAGTTTGTTACACTGCCATGCTTTGCGATTATAAAACAAAATTTTGCAACCATTGCTCCAGTCATTAATAAAACTAATGAATTCAAGAGTTGTGTAAATGTGGATCTCATTATCTAGAGGGATGGTTGATATGAACTGCAGAGTAAGCTGGATAAACTCAAAGGTAAGTTAGATATGTGAATGGGGTGAAGTGCAGAGTAGACGGCTGAGACATGTATACTAAAAAAGCTGTGAAATCGACTGTTCAACATGAATGCCCTGTTTCAATCAGGTTATTACTGGAGTCCACCTATTTTGCAAGGTATGGGTTCATGTTCATGTTCTAGGAGCAGAGTTAGGCCATTCAGCCCATCAAGTCTACTCTGCCATGCAATCATGGCTCATCTATATTTCCCTCTCAACCTCATTCTCCTGCCTTCTCCCCATAACCCCTGACATCCTCACTAATCAAGAATCTGTCATTCTCCACCTTATAAATATTCATTGACTTGGCCTCCACACACATCTGTGGCAATGAATTCCACAGGTTCACCGCCCTCTGACTAAAGAAATTCTTCCTCATCCCCTTTGCATCTTAGTACATTGAACATAGTACATAGACCCGAAACATCACCTATTCCCTTTCTACAGAGATGTTGGCTGACCCAGCTGAGTTATTCCAGCATTTCGTGTCTATCTTCGGCAGAAACCAGCACCTGCTTCCTACACGTAAACTGATCTCATCTGCCTGTACATGATCCATATCCCTCAATGGACACAAAAAGCTGGAGTAACTCAGTGGGTCAGGCAGCATTGTGAAAATGGATAGGTGATGTTTCAGGTCAGAGCCATTATTAGACTTGACAATTCTTAGTCCATTGTAACAACTGCAGCACCTCTGGACCCAACCACTCTCTGAGTAAAAAACTTGCCCTGCACTTCTTTAATAAACTTTCCCCCTCTCACCTTATAGCTATGCCCTCTAGTGCCAGACATTTCCACCCTGGGGGGAAATGATTTAACTGAGATGTGAGCCCTTAGCTTCTTAAACATTGCAAGCCATTTATTTACATTGATACACAACAATTCTTTGTTTTTAATTTTTGTTTTTTATATTAAAGATACAGCATGGATACAGGCCTGTCGACCAACCAAGTCCATGATGACCATCGATCGCCCATTCACTCTTGCACCTCCTAAACATTTGGGGACAAATTATCATGGCCAACTAACCTAAAAACCCACAAGAGTTTGGAGTGTGGGCGGAAACCGAAGAACCCGGAGAAAACCCATGCAGTCACTGGGTGAATGTACAACCTCCATACAGACAACACCCGTAGTCAGGAACAAACCCGGGTCTCTGGCACTGTAAGGCAGCAACTCTCCCATTACGCCCCTTGAGATAATAATAATAAACAAAACTAATAATAAACTAAACTAAACTATAAGCAACTATTAATCCCTGTGATGTACCAGCCATTTCAAACACCGGTGGACAATAACTCTGCATTATAGTTAGACCTGATAACAGACTAGCACAAGAGCTGAGGCAGTAATTGAATCACTAACTTCTGCTGACAAACAGAATCTACGGAGCTTTTGCTCTTGTGGTTTGAAATGTCACCACATCTCATTGATTGAATTATGGCCTTGTAACTCATTGCCTGCCATTTATTATTTTATGCAACGTGACGTATAGAGGTCATGTCTTGCCAACCACTGCAATGGCACGGCCGCTGTTATCCATCTGTCGAGCTGTGGGATGACAATACGTTTATTGTAAAAAGCACTGTACCTTAGATTCGCATTGATATTAATATAACCTCTTTTAAAAAAAAAATATTTTTAAAATCCCCTTGTTTCCCCTTCATGCAACTTGTGCTGACTGAGAGAGTCACGAAGGGCGCAAATGGATCAATATTTAAGGCGTCTCTTTCAAGAATGCACCTTGCCACAAGAACCTTCTTAATAGCTGTTACACTTGTTCATGAAAAAGCAAAGAGAAAATCAAGAGTTACGTTCCCTCCTCTCTCCGACGTGCTCTGAGACGCTCTCTCTCTCTCTCCCTCTCTCTCTCTTTCTCTTCCCCTTTGTGATGTCCTCCCCTACCTGCCACTGTGATTCTCTCTCACTACACCCCCTCTGTGATTTCTCTATGAAAGTAGTTCTGTGACTCTCTCTCTCTCTCCCTCTCCATCTCCCTCTCCCCATCTCTCACTTTCTTTCTCTCTCCCTCACTCACTGTTCCCCGCTCTGCGATCCCCTTCTCTTTCTGCCAACAGTATGAATCTTTCTCCTACTGCTCCTCGGCTGTGATCTCTCTATGACAGGAATTATGTGAGGTTCTCCTTCACTGCTCCCCCTTTGTTTTTCTCCTCTCAGTCAGGTATTCAGTGAGACCCTTTCTCTGCTCTCTCACTGTGATCTCTCTATGAAAGTGGTTATGTGAGACTCTCTACCCCACCCCTATTCTGTGATTCCCTTCCCTTGCTTCCCAGGAGTGCTGTGAGACCCTTTCTGTTCCCCCTCTGCGATCTCTCCACAACTGAATTCAGTGAGACTCTCTCCCTGTCCCTCTCCGATTTCCTCCTCTCTCTGCCAGTTGATCTGTTAATCTCTCTATTTCTCTCTCCTCCCCCTTTGTGATCCCCTCCTCTCTCTGCAGGAGTTCTATGAGACACTGCTCCCCATCTATGATCTCTCGACGACAGGGAATCTATGGCATTCTCTCTCTCTAGTCCTGCTCTGATTTCCTCCTCTCTTTACCGGGAGCTCTGTGATTTTCTCTCTCAATGTTTCATCACTGTGCCACCATCTCCAGTTGCTTCATACGTAATCCAGTGTAATTTGGAGTTTAGACTTTGGAGATACAGCACAGAAACAGGCCCTTCGACCCATCAAGTCTATGCTGACTGTCGATCACTCCGTACACTAACACTATCCTACACAGTTTGGAAAATTTACACTTTTAACAAAACCAATTTAATTACAAACCTGTATGTCCTTGGAGTGAGGGATGAAACCCACTCGAATGCAGAGAGAATGTACAAACTCCGTACAGATGGGACCCGTAGTCAGAATCGACCCCGGTTCTCTAGCGCTGTGAGGCAGCAACTCTAGCGCTGCATCGTGCCACCCTGGGCACTCTGGCCGTTCCCACTCAAGAATGATTGTCTTCTTCATCTAGTTGAAGAGCCCCCCAAGGCTGCGTGTTTAGTCCACTACTATTCACATTACTTACCCACGACTGTGCTGCCAAACACAACACCAACCAAATAATCAAATTTGCAGATGACACTACAGTGGCGGGCCTCGTCAGAGACAACAATGAGACTGCCTACAGAGAGGAAGTGGCACAGCTCATGAACTGGTGTGAAGACAACAATCTGTCTCTGAACGTCACCAAGACCAAAGAGATGATTGTAGACTTCAGGAGAACGCAGGCCACCCACTCCCCCCTGCACATCAATGGCTCCATCACGAAGAGGGTGAACAACATCAAATTCCAAGGGGTGCATGACCTTTCCTGGTCTCTCAACACTACACACCTGGCCGGGAGGGCTCAGCAGAGGCAGTACTTCATCAGGAGGCTGAAACGAGAGAGGCTTCCACCACCCATCCTCTCTCTATGTTCTACAGACGTACCAAAGAGAGCGTTATGACTAGCTGCATCACCATCTGGTACGGGAACTACACCGCATCAGGCAGGAAGACCCTGCAGCGATTAGTCAAGACAGCGGAGAACATCATCATCCTCTCCCATTCACTTTGGACTTTTTCAACAAAAGGTGCCTCTGAAAATCTTCCAACATTATAAATGACTCCTCCCACCCCTCCCATGGACTCTTTGCCCCACTGCTGTCCGGCATGAGATACCGGAGCATCAAGGCCAGCACCACCAGGATGTGCAACAGTTTCTTCCCCCTGGCTGTTAGAATGATGAACACCTTGCTGCTGCCCCCCAACGCACACACACTCCTATTAATAATAATAATAAATTATTATTATTGTTAAACCATATAGATTTGGGGACATTATTTTTGGCTATTTTTTTTGTTTCTTTAATATATACTGAACTATTTGGTTGTTTGTTATGGGTCTTACAGAGTTCTATGTTTCTATAACTGTTGTGTTGCTGCAAGTAGGAATTTTGTTGTTCCGTTTTATAACATATGACAATAAAACACTCCTGAACCTTGACACTTTGTATCTCTGCATCTGACTGACTGCACAGTTCTGGATTTGACTCTATCCATCTGCTTTATCTATTTTCTCTTTTAAGGCACTCAGTAAAATGTCTCTCTTCAAATGAACTCCAGACATCTCAAGATCTTCGGTGTCAAGTTTTGGTTAATAATTCTGTGGCTCAGTGGCACAGCTAATATTGTTGTTGCCTCACAGTTTCAGTCATAAGTATCATATGTATCATACGTGATAGGAGCAGAATTAGGCCATTTCAGCAGGGTGGAAGATTGCAACCTTCACGTGGTCCACCCTGTTTCGACTAATGCAATCGACCCGACGTGCACAAACAAACAGATCAAATAGAACAAGTTGACTTGCAACTTTAGGCTGTGCACAGCATACGCAAGAAGAAGAAGAAGGCCATTTCAGCCCATCAAGTCGACTACGCCATTCAATCATGGCTGATCTATCTCTCCCTCCTAACCTCATCCTTCTGTCATCTCACTATAACCTCTGACGCCCGTACTAATCAAGAATAGTAAGATTAAACGAGAACTTACCAGTTTGAAGTTTGATCTGTACTTTATGAGGAGTTACGATGAGGGATTACGCGAAGAGCCCGCTCAGCACGCATGCGCGGCATACTTCAAAGCAGCGGTGTGGAATCACAGATAGATAAAGTTATTGAAATAAACATAGTAAAGAAAAGGACCTTTTGTGTACCTTTTTTTTGTGTACCTTCGATTCTCCAGCATCTGCAGTTCCTTCTTAAACAAAGAAAAGGGGACATCAGTTATCAGTTTGACCCATATTATTGAGGGTGGGAGCGTAGGGCACGTAATCCCTCATCGTAACTCCTCATAAAATACAGATCAAACTTCAAACTGGTAAGTACTCGTTTAATCTTACTATTTTACTTCGGAGTCACGTGAGTGACTACATGAAGATTTTAAAGCTCTGTGATTTCAAATCGTGTAACTGTTATTACTTCACTCACTGCCGAAGTCCTTGAGGGTGTTATCGTAATCAACCAATGAATCTGTTTGTAGAAAAACACAACTGTATTTTTTAACAACAACAACAAAGAAATTAAATTGCTCCCCTGGGCTTAAATTAAATATTTGCAGTCTGTAAAAAAATTTCTGCAAATAAAGCAGGTTTTGCCAATGGCTTATTATAAAAAGTTCTGAACGTTCTTTCCCCTGACCATCCTGCTGTAGCCAAGATGTGGTCTATAGGCACGTCCATTCTTTTGTCCGTCGACGTGGATGCTGCCCTGGTGGAGTGAGATTTGTACATGTTAGTGTTTATCCCAGCAGCTTTTAGCACCTGCTTGAGCCATCTCAAAATGGTTTGGCTCGTCACCCGACCATAAGGTTTCTATCAAATTACCTGAAGCAGAGTCCATTTGTATTTTGCGTAGTACACGGCTGATGAGGCAGAAGGGAGGAAATGCATAGAAGAAGAAATTTCCCCAATCCAGCGCGAACGCATCTACCGTTGCAGCCTCAGGGTCTGGTTCCCAAGCGACATACATAGGTACCTGGTGATGTAGCCTTGATGCAAATAAGTCGATATCTGGTGTGCCATATTGCTTAATAATCTTTGCAAACACTTTGGGGTTTAACTTTCATTCGGTGTTGTCATTAAATTTGAGTGACCTGGTGTCTGCCATTGTATTTAGCTTACCTGGCAGGTAAGTTGCTGATAGCAAAATACGTCTTTCGACACACCATTGCCAAATTGTGTTGACCAATTTGTTGAATGATATCGATTTTATGCCGCCCACATGGTTAATGTAGGCCTCCACCGTAGTATTGTCTATTTGTAACCGTACATGCAAGTGATGCATATTGGATGCATATGCTTTTAAACCATAAAAGGCACCCAACATCTCTAGATAGTTAATGCCCAGTGTAAGTAGTAATGATGACTCTAGGTTAGTCCATCTACTACCTGTGCTGGATATGGAGTTAGTTGCTCTCCAGCCTTGAGCACTGGCATTTGTTTGGATAACTAAAGTAGGGTTAATGATGATGATAGGGCTGAAACTATGCCAAACGTTTTCTGCCCACCACTGTAGTTCTGATATTGCTTCAGTGGGTAATTTCATGATACGATCATAATGACCTGCATGTTATTTTAGTGCCTGTACCTTTGCTCTTTGTAAGTTTTGGTAGTGCAAAGGTCCAAATTGTGTAGCCGGAAATGCTGCTACCATTTCCCCAATTACTCTTGCTACTTGTCGAATAGTTGGTCGCTCGTTGACCATTAAATTGTTGCATGATTGTGCCAATTCAGTTGTTTTGTCTTTTGGCAAAGTTACAGACATGTGGGCTGAGTTAATTGTGAAGCCCAAGAAGTCCATGGTTGTGGATGGCTTCAACTTAGATTTATCTGGATGTAAGACAAATCCCAAGGTTTCGAACAACTGTTTGGTAGCTGACACAGCTGATATGCCAATTCCATGGTCTTGCCTACTATTAAGATATCATCAAGATATGCCATGACCATATGTTTTTGTCTTCTTAATATTGCCAGGGCAGGTTTTAGTATCTTGGTGAATAATCTTGGGGCTGATGTTAATCCATTGGGTAATGCTTTAAACTTCCATGTCTGCCCCATCCAGGTAAATTTCAGGTATCTGTGATGATCCTTGTGAATGGGTACTGAATAGTAAGCATCTTTGAGGCCAATGCTTGCCATGAAGTATCCTTTGGAAATCAGTTGTTTGGCAGTAACAAACGTTTCCATTTTGAAATGTACATACATAACAAACATATTTAGTGAAGTTAAGTCAATGACGATACGACACCCACCATCTTTTTTAGTTTTAGTGAATATATTTGACACAAATTCCAAGGGTTCATGTTTTGTTTTTTTCCCCATGATACCCTTAGTGATTATTCTCACCAGTTCAGCTTGTCCCTCTCGTTTCTCTGTAACTGAGAGGGAAAAGACCCTCTGATGTGAATGTTGAACTGGTGGCAATTTTTCTAGTATAGAAGAGACGTCCCCGTCCGACGAGTCGGAAACCACCGGCCGGATGCTTTTTCGGGTAGCTTTACATCCCGCCCGCTGCTCAGGCGCTAGCGGGACAGGGCTCGGCACAGTGTCGGGGATGGCGGAGTGCCCGGTAAGCGGTCCTACCACCTGTTGCTGCCCCCCACAGATGGAACGCTCCTCCGTTGGAGTCGAGCGGGGGACAGATCTCTTTGAGAGCCTCTTCTTAGTCGCACTCATTCTGAAAACAGAATCAGACGGCTCTCCTTTCACAAGTAAAGCCGACCTCAGTTTAACTTACCTGACGGTCCGTCTTTTAAACTGCAGCGGGAGCGCCTCACTCCCGCAGCGGCTGCTGTTGCACTGCTGAACGCAATGCCGTGCGTTGGCTCTTCACGTAGTCACTCAACTGACTCCGAAGTAAAATCTATCTATCTCTGCCTTAAAAATATCCACTGACTTGGCGTACACAGCCTTCAGTGGCAATGAATTCCACAGATTCACTACCCTGGTGCCAAATTCAGTCACCTGGCTGCAATCCTAAACACTGCTTTATACATTCATGCTATGATCACATGGGTGCTTCAGTTTCCTCCCACGTTCAATGGTTCAATGGTTCATTGGTTCTTTATTATCACGTGAAGCATGGTGCAGTGAAATGCTTTTGTTGCATACAGAACAGTCCCTCGAATCCTAAAGATAGGATGGGGATAATCTTGCCGAGCTGCATGCAAAAAATGTATTTCACTGCACTTGGTACACATTGAAAGATGTTTAGGATAGTGAGTGAATTGGCAATTATAAATTGTCTTTAGCACTGAGAACCAGAGGACATAGGTTTAAAGTAAGGTGGGGAAAATTTAATAGTAGCAATGTTACAAAATTTTGAGATTTTAAAAATCAAGTCTGCAATTTATCTCATCAGGTAAAGCATAACAATAAGTTTAATTTGACACAAAATTCACTTTCATATCTCAAGTATTAAAAAAGTTATGGCCATTTTCATACTCGGAAATTAGCATCTTGTTCCCTATTGATTTTCAATGGACATTACAAAAAAGCTGTGATCTTGGATAGTCAAAAGCCAATTTCTTTAGGAAAGATTAACATTTTTAAATAGCCTAAGTGTCCAAAGATTATTCACAAATAATTCACAATATAACATGATTTTTATATCTAATTTACATTAATTTATAGGCCAAATGGAAGGAATTTAGTGTTCAATTGCTGTAAATAAATGCCCATTTAAATCGGCTTTCTAGTGGGTTCTTGTGAACGCGCTGGTTTAGAACGTTCACATCGCGCTGGATTAGTGCCCTCAAATGCCGAGAAAAATACTGCGGGATATAAAAAGCCCAAAATGAACTACTCGCTATAGATAACTTGATATACAGGGTTATATATATGCCCCATTTAATGTAAAAATAAGGTACATACCTTTAATAGTTTGCTTTATAAAACCCTGGGGCTGCGAGAGGTTGCGGAGTGAGCGAGAGCTTTTAAAACTATTATATCTTTTATTCGAGGCCTATAAAACTAATAATAGCTTTTGCGACCGGGTCTTTCAGCGATTCTCCGTTAATGATTTACTAGGCTGAACATCTGCGATTGGAACAGCCTAGTAAAAATCGCGTTTTAAACCCGCCCCCTCCAAACAGCGCCAAAATCACACACAAGGGGTGGGGCAGATGCTCAGCCACGATTCAGGTAGGTTTTGTAACATACCTATTAATAGGAACCTGAGGGGTAACCTTTTTACACAAAGGGTGGTTGGTATATGGAACAAGTTGCTGGTGGAAGTAGTTGAGACAGGGGGAGGGTGTCAATTGGTGTGAATATGTGTAGGATAAAATGGGATTAGTGCAGTATTGGTGTAAATGAATGAATATGTAACGTCTGTCCCTACGCTTTCTGCTTTCCCTTAATTTCACTCCTTTTTCCTTTTATCTGATACCCTTTTGTCTCCTTTTCATCGCTAACCTTTGTCCATTCATCTCCAAATCAAATCTTCCAGCGTCCCCAGCAGCCTTTCAAAGTGACACCTCCTCTAACATCATCTACTGCATTTTTGTTGCGTGCTATCCAGTCAGCAGAAAGACTGGACATGATTACAATCAAGCTGTTCACAGTGTACATAGATAAAGGGAATGACGTTTAGTGTAAGATAAAGTCCAGTAAAGTTCAATTAAAGATAGTCCGAGGGTCTCCAATGAGGTCCATCGTAACTCAGGTCTGCTCTCCAGTTGATGATAGGATGGTTCAATTGCCTGATAACAGCTGTAAAGAAACTGTCCCTGATTCTGGATGTGTGCGTTTTCACAATCTTGTACCTATCCTCTGATGGGAGAGGGAATGACTAGGATGAGACTGGTCCTTGGTTATGTTGGTGGTCTTGCCGAGGCAGCGTGAAGTGTAGACGGAGTCAATGGAAGGGAAGTTGGTTTGTGTGATTTTCTGGGCTATGTCCACAATTTTCTGCAATTTCTTGTGGTCTTGGATGGTGTTATTCCCAATCTGCTGCTCTTTCTAAAACAGCATTAACCGAAAGTCTTATTGAAGAAACACATCCCATCCCAAGGGATAGAAATATTGTACTGATTATCTCTGACTGAATTTAACTCGATCCCGAACAATGCCATAAGCATGTTGCACTGTTGCTTATGCTCCATGTCAAGTTACAGAACAAATGCATAAATATTTTCCAAACTACTTTTTTTAATATTAAATCAGTGTACTTTTAAGCATTTGATTGTACTGAGAACTGAAGGTGACAATTCTACAAGGATTCCGTGCTATAGATTGAAAACAAATCATTACTAATCTTAAGACTCATACGATTTGAAATTGTGGTTCAATTCTCTCAGGAATATTTGAAAAATGTTCAAAGGAAAACAAAATCAATGCATATATTTGCAGAAGAATATTATTTCATGCAGACCACTAAATTAGAATGGTTTCCCTTGGAGAACAGAAGAGATGGCTGTACCAAATATTCCAATCAGTGCAAGCATCATCGTCATTTATATAGTTTCTTGTAAAATATTTTAAAAATAGATGGGACTGGGATCTTTTACAATGCTGCATTTTCATTTATAATGCCCAATGTCTAATTTTACTTCGGAGTCACATGAGTGATTCCGTGAAGAACCCGTTCAGCACGCATGCGCGGCATTACGTCCAGCAGAGCAACAGCGGCAGGCAGGAGTCGGGCTCTCCTGCTATGGAGGTGAAAGAACGGACCGTCAGGTAAGCTGACGTCAAGTTTCTTTCACAGGGAGCCTTCTGCTGTCCGGCAGAGAAGAAAGGCTCTGCAACAAACCTGTCCTCTGCTCGACTCCACGGAGGAGCGTCCATCTGGGGGGGGGGGGGGCAGCAACGGAACAGACGGAACAGAGTCTTCCTTGTCCCCAGGCCTGTCCCCGCTCGACTCCACGGAGGAGCGTTTTCCATCGTGGGGGCAGCAACAAGGCGGTAGGACCGCTAACCCAGCGCTCCGCTATCCGGACACCGCGCCGAGCCCAGCCCCGCTAGCGCTTCAGCAGCGGGCTGGAAGTAACGCCGCGGAGGCGTCCGGCCGGTGGCTCCGACTTATCAGACGGGACGTCTTTCCACCCGCCCGGGAGGAAAGACAGCCGCCTGCACAGACCTGCCCCCTCGCTCGACTCCACGGAGGAGCGTTTCATCTCGCGGGGGCAGCAACAAGGCGGTAGGACCGCTTACCGGGCGGTCCGCTACCCCGACACCGTGACCGAGCCCAGCCCTGCTAGCGCCTGAGCAGCGGGCTGGATGTACAAGCCAAGGAGGAGGCTTTTCGGCCGGTGGCTCCGACTTATCGGACGGGACGTTTCTCCACCCAGGCGGGGGAGAGACAGCCACCTGAGCCGCATGGAGCGGCTCTTGGAGCAGGAGCTCCAGCGAGGTGCACCCCAGGAGGGGTGCTCTCGCAGAGGGGGGTCAGGCACTCCCTCCACAGTGCCTTGTGAACAGTCCATTGCTTCCTCCTTTCCAGAGGATAGCTTTGGTGGCCAGGACTGGGCTGGTCAAGAACAGGGGCAATGGCTGAAGATCTCGGGAGTATGCAAGGGGCGCAGGAACAGGAAGAGCTGCTAGGTGTGGTGGACAGCTACGTGGAAACGCCACATGCAGGAGACCGTTAAAAGCCTGACGACAGCCATCACATCGTTTTTTCTCCTCGTTCCATCCATGGACAAATACGGAGAGACCACAACCTTCGTAAACAAGTCATAAGACCTGCCATAAAATCCTACATTGCGCGGTTGTACGCAGCAGCACCCTATCGCATCCATCAGTCAACGTCTACCATATCGGACTGATGAAAGCTCGGGGTCCGCATCTATCACTGAAAGTCTTCTTTAGACCAGGGCCCAGAGCGGACCCCATGGAAAATGTGCCAAGCCCCAACGTCACCGCCACGTCAGACGGCGTGCAACACTAGTTGGACCGGCAGGAAACAGAAGAATACCCATAACCATGGAGGTAGGTGGGTCTGGTTCCTACCAGTATATATAGTAATACTAACACATGGGAGTCTATCACGAGTGATCAGTATATACTCAATCGCATTAGTGAATACAATTCATACTAGAAAAATTGCCACCAGGTCAACGTTCACCCCAGAGGGTATTTTTCCCCTCTCCGTTAAAGAAACAAGAGGGACATGCTGAACTGGTGAGAATAATTACAAAGGGTATCATGGGAAAACAGGAACCCTTGCAATTCGTATCAAATATATTCACTAAACCCAAAAAAGATGGTGGATGTCGCATCATCATTGACTTAACTTCACTAAATATGTGTTAAGTATATACATTTCAAAATGGAACCGGTTGTTACTGCCAAACAACTAAATTCCAAAGGATACTTCATGGCAAGCATTCATCTTAAAGATGTTTACTATTTAGTACCATTCACTAGGATCATTGCAGATACCTGAAATTTACCTGGATGGGGCAGCTATAGCAGTTTAAAGCGTTACCCAATGGGCTCACATCAGCCCACGAGTGTCACCCAGACACTAAAACCTGCTCTGGCAATATTCAGAAGACAAAAACATATTGTCATGGCATATCTTGATGATATCCTAAATGGTAGGCAAGACCATGAATTTGACTTTGTTAGCTGTTTAGCTACCAAACAGTTATTCGAAACCCTGAGGTTGTCTTACATCCAGATAAATCTAAGTTGAAGCCATCCTCTATCATGGACTACTTGGGCTTCATAATTAATTCAGTCTACGTGACGGTAACATTGCCAAGAGACAACATAGTTGAATTGGCACAATCATGCAACAATTTAATGGTCAACAAACTACCAACTACTCGACAAATAACAGAGTAATTGGGAAAATGATAGCACCATTTCCGGCTACATAATTCGGACCTTTGTACCAAAAACGACATACAGGTCATTATGATCGTTTCATGAAGTTACCCACTGAAGTAATATCAGAACTACAGTGGTGGGCAAAAAGCGTTTGACATAGTTTCAGCCTATTATCATCACTAACCCTATGTCAGTTATCCAAACAGATGCCAGTGCTCAAGACTGGGGAGCAACTAACTCTATATACAGCACAAGTAGTAGATGGACTAACCCAGAATCATCGTTATCACTTACACTGGGCATTAATTATCTAGAGATGTTGGGTGACTTTTATGGTTTAAAAGCATATGCATAAATATGCATCACTTGCATGTATGGTTATAAATAGATAATACTACGGTGGTGGCCTACATTAACCATATGCACGGCATAAAATTGGTATCATGCGACAAGTTGGTCAACACAATTTGGCAATGGTGTGTCCAAAGACATATTTGGCTATCAGTCACTTACCTGCCAGGTAAGCTAAATACAATGGCAGACACCAGGTCACGTAAATTTAATGACAACATCGAATAGATGTTAAAACCCCAAAATCTTTTTCACAAAAGGTATCAAGCAATATGGCACGCCAGATATCGATTTATTTGCATCGAGGCTAAATCACCATGTACCTATGTAAGTCGCTTGGGAACCAGATCCTGAGGCAGCAGCGGTAGATGCCTTTGCGCTGGATTGGGGAAATTCTTCTTCTATGCATTTCCTCCCTTCTGCCTCATCAGTCGGGGACTACGCACAGTACAAATGGACTCTGCTTCAGGTATTTTGATAGTACCCGACTGGCCTACACAGCCATGGTTCCCAATACTCCATGACATGGTTGTTGAAACTCCGATGGTATTCTCCAATGATCCAGAGTTGTTAACACCCAGTGTCGGGCACAAGCCACTCGTGTCATGAAAAAGAATCAAACTCCTGGGTTGCAGATTCTACACAAACCACTTCTGGGACTGGGATTATCAGAACAAACCGTTGTCACCATGTTAGCATCACTCCGAACATCCACTGAAAAACAGAACTTGTCCAGCATCAAAAAATGGGAGAATTACTGCTTGGATACAGTGACCACCTACTCAACCGCTACAGTTACCAACGTACTGGAATTCCTGGCGAACCTTCACCACGATGAAGGACTTCAGCTACAGAGCCATCAACACAGCTAGAAATGCCCTGCCTGTCTATTTAAAACCAGCTCCAGGACAACAGGCCATGGGTTCCCACCAGCTGGTGGTCAAACTAATGAAGGGTATTTACAACTCTAAACCCCTAGACCAAGGTGCACCCATAAATGGGATGTCAGTGTGGTCCTGACATACCTCAGGGGATGGCCACCAGCCAGATCCCTCAACCTGGAACCATCTATGCTCAAAACACTCATGTTGATGGCACTTGTAGCTGCACAGAGGGTCCAGTCACTACACCTATTGCGACTGGACACCATGCTCACCGCTCCAGACCAGATCTCTGTCGTTGTCCAGGAAATGATCAAACAGAGCAGACCAGGAACACCTAAACCAATCGTGGAATTCCGGGCTTACCCGCCAGCAACACGGTTATGTGCCATGACCCTATTATCCTACATAGACACAACCAAAATATTCGAGGGAGATGAAAAGCCTTGTGGGTCAGTCATAAAAAACCTTATGGTCGGGTGACGAGCCATTTCGGGATGGCTCAAGCAGGTGCTAACAGCTCCTGGGATAAAAACTAACATGTACAAAGTTCATTCCACCAGGGCAGCATCCACGTCGATGACTAAAAGAATGGACGTGCCTATAAACCACATCCTGGCCACAGCAGGATGGTGGGGGGAAAGACCGTTCAGAAATTTTATAATAAGCCGTTGGCAAAACCTGTTTTATTTGCAGGAAAGATTTCCAGACTGCAAATATTTAATTTAAGCCCAGGGGAGCAATTTTAATTTCTTTGTTGTTATTGTTAAAAAATACCATTGTGTTTTTCTACAAACAGATTAATTGGTTGATTACGATAACACATTTCCTCCCTCAAAGACTTCGGCAGTGATGTAGTAATAACTGTTACACGGTTTGAAATCACAGAGCTTTGAAATCTTCACGGAATCATTCACGTGACTCCGAAGTAAAATAGTAAGATTAAACAAGAACTTACCAGTTTGAAGTTTGATCTGTATTTTATGAGGAGTTACGATGAGGGATTGCGTGCCCTCCGCTCCCACCCTCAATAATATGGGTCAAATTCATAAACTGACCTTTACCTTATCTTTACTATGTTTACTTCAATAACTGTGTCTATCTGTGATTCCACACCGCTGCTTTGAAGTGTGCCGCGCATGCGTGCTGAACGGGTTCTTCACGTAATCCCTCATCGTAACTCCTCATGAAATACAGATCAAACTTCAAACTGGTAAGTTCTCGTTTAATCTTACTATTTTATTGCAATACCTCCTATTTATTCATAATTCTAATGTAGTTTAAATCTGTTTAATACCTCTGATTTTTCCCTTAACTTAGATTTTAAAACCATTTGTTTATTTTAGTTAATTGTCACGTGCATCGAGGTACAGTGAAAAGCTTTTTGTTGCATGTTATCCAATCAGCAGAAAGACTCTACATGATTATAATCAAGCCGCCCACAGTCTACAGATACATGATAAAGAGGCTAATGTTTAGTGCATGATAAAGTCCAATAAAGTCCGCTTAAAGATAGTCCAAGGGTCTTCGATGGGGTAGATCATAGCTCAGGACTGGTCTCTAGTTGTTGGTAGGATGGTTCAGTTGCCTATAAGAGCTGGGAAGAAACTGTGCTTGAATGTTGAGCTGTGCGTTTTCACACTTGTGTACCTCTTGCCTGATGGGAGAGCGGTGATGAGGGAGTGACTGGGGTGAGACTTGTCCTTGATTATGTTGGTGACCGTGCTGAGGCAGTGTGAAGTGAAGATTTACCATCTGCAAATCATGACATTCTTTTACCCTGGGTGTTCCTGCACTGTCTTAGATAATGGTCCTCCACTCTTCGAAAAGAACAGCCAAGAAAGAGTTAGAAGGAAAATTCCTCATGAATCTTGGGCATGAGGGTACTGCGGACTGGAGGACAATAAGTTTAAGAAAGTATCTATTTAAAAAATGGTTGAAACACTGGGTAATTGGACTGCAGAAAAAATATAACTTATTTGGCAAGAACATCGCTGACATTTGAACAAAAAGGAAATTAATGTCCCAATGGAAGGAAATGCACACTGAGTTCCTGCTACAAACGCTGAGGGTGGGAATCTATAAAGACAGGAGCTCCAACAAAGCCAGTTAAAGAATACAAAGCAGCAAGGAAAGAGAGCGAGAGTTTCAACAAAGCCTGCTAAAGAATACAAAGCAGCAGAGAAAGAGAGAGAGAAATAATGTCATGCAGGGAAGAATAAGGAAACACAATGGTAAAGCTTCTCAAATTTGGATCAATTTGTTTTCCAACATGTCAAAGTCATAAAGTAACTTGAGGTGCTAAAGAGAGAAATAAATTGTAGGTTTGAAGAGACAAACTCAGTCTCTCAATTAATAAGAATCTCAAGGTGGTGACAATGTTGAGATTATATATGAAAGGGAGTGAGGATTAATGAATAATTTAGAATAATTTGAAGGAAGATCTTCATCCCATCGAGTGTGTACTGATTTAAGGGTGAGAGTGGAGAGATTGAAGTGGGACCTCAAGGGCAGCTTTTTTCACTTAGAGGGTAGTTCCTATCTGGAACAAGTTGCTAGAGGAAGTTATAGAAGTGGATAAATTATGTGTTTTAAAAGACAGTTGGACAGTCTTTTAAATGACGTCCAAAAGACTTCCACCTTGACCCAAAACATCACCTATTCATGTTCTCCAGAAATGCTGTCTGACCTGCTAAATTATTTGTGAACTTAGTATCCTTTTTGAACTAACGAGAAGGTCGGTGTGGACCAGGTGTGCTGAAGGGCATGATTCCATGTTGTATCTTTCAATCAATCAATTACAGTGCACATTGGTAGAAATATTTACTCCCTCCACGATCTGTTTCTCTATCCCTTTAATCATTTAACTTTCAAGTATTTGCCAATTCTCTTCTGTATGCTGCTATTGATCCTGCTCCCACTCGCTCTCAGAAAGTACCTTCGGAACAGCTCACTGCATAAGAAACTCAACTAAGATATTCTAATTGGTGTCATCACAACATTGTAAACTTGTTTACTGCGTGTGAACATCAATCAGAGAGCCAAAGTGTTCTGGTCCTGTGTGCCTGGAAAGTTTATGTAGATAAAGTGAATATAATGACAATGATTTTCCAGTTCAATAAAGGACAGATGGGATTTATGGTCCTAGATTTTGTGGTCGATAATGTCATGTCGTAAAATTTGTATGAGTTTATATAGATAGAAGCTGTCATAAATTATTTCTACACGTATCATCTTCTCGGTAATGATGAATAACAATGGTGTAATTGGCCACATGTTTGGAAGTGAAGCCCACTGTTCTATTTAATGCTGTCCACAGTTCAAGAAAATCTAAAGGCAAATACGAAGATGAAGGATTGAAGTGCACATGAAGAGCTTATTGACTTGAGAGTGCAATAAAATAGCAGAAACCAAAAACGATGATAGGAAAACTGAAATATAAACAGATGTTTAGAATGAATGTGTCATTGAAGCTGACTCAAACATTCGATGCTTCTTCAACCGGGTGACACAATGGTGCAGCTGGTGGAACTGCTGCCTCAAAGCTCCAGAGACCTGGATTCGATCCTGATCTCGGCTGCTGTCAGTGTGGAGTTTGCACGTGCTACCCATGACCGCATGAGTTTCCTCCGGGTGCTCCGGTTTCCTCCCACATCCCACAGACGTGGGAGGAAAATTGCCCTTAATGTGTAGGGGGCTGGATGCAAAATTGGGATAGCATAGAACTATTGTGAATTGATGATCTATGTCGGCGCGTACTCGATGGACTGAATAGCCCGTTTCCATGCTGAATTTCTAAACTAAACTTAACTAAACTAACCTTAGATGTATCTATTGCGACATAAAGGAAGTGGTTTTCTTTTGGAATTGGAAATCTGCATTAACGAGTGAACCTAGAACCGCCTAAAAATTTGTGTACTGGAGAGAACTTGGAAATTAAATGTTGTTACTGTAATGTGGGTTAAATCTATCCACTGCAAGCCTTTTCTCATCAGGTTTATTGCTGTGCTGATATTGATTTCAATTATCTTTCTTTGCTCTAAACATAAGTCAGCATTATCGTGATCAAAACTGTTGATTCTTATAATTACGTTAAATGTGGTGTGAGGGACTTGGCTAAAGAAACAAACTGGCATTAAATGTAAAACACAAATATAGAACATGGAACAGTGTAGCACAATTTGACCCACAATGCTTGTGCCTAACATGATGCCAAGCCGAGAGCCTGAGCTACAAGGAGAGGTTGGGCGGGTGAAGATATTCCTTGGAGGACAGGAGGCTGAGGGTGATCTTATTAGAGGTGTATAACATCATGATAGGAATAGATAGGGTGAATGCACAGAGTTTTTGTTTACCCAGAGTAGGTGTATCAAAAACCATAGGACATAAGTTTAATGTGAGAGAGTAAAGATTTAATTGGGTACATGGCCAGTGGAGGTAGTTGATGCAGGTACTTCAACAATGTTACAAATACTTGGACAGGTACATGTCACATGACCGGCAAGTGGGACAAGTGTAGCTGGGAGATTGCAGGTGGTCCGAAGAGCCTGTTTCCACATTGTATCATGCTATGACTCTATGGATACGATAGGTTTAGAGGGAAATGGTCAAAACATGGGCAGTGGGATTAGTTTAGATGGGGAATATTGGTTGGCATGGCAAGTGCCAGTTTCTGCGCTCTATGACTCAATGACTCTATGCCATCTTTCAGATATGAAATCAATTCACTGATTCAGGGTGGCACAGTGGCGCAGTGGTAGAGTTGCTGCCTTACAGCGCTTGTAGCGCTGGAGAACCGGGTTCAATTCAGACTACAGCTGCTGTCTGTATGGAGTTTGTACATTCTCCCTGTGTCTGCATGGGTCTGAGATCTTCGGTTTCCTCCCACACTCCAAAGAAGTACAGGTTTGTGGGTCAATTGGCTTGGTATACGTGTACATTTTCCCTAGTGTGTAGGATAGTGTTAATGTGCATGTGGGAATCTCTGTTCGGCACAGCCACTGTATCTCTAAACTAAACTAAATCCTGCTTGCCCTCTCACTTAAATGTAAAAAAAAATAATGAGATCATACCAAAACACAGAGGGCAGTAATTTGTACCCAGAATAATTTTTTGATCAACATCATGGAGAATATGCAGCTTGTGAAACCTTTCTTTAGGCTGACCATGGGTGTCTCCAGGTTTGGAGGATGCCTGTGCGTGACTTTGTTTAACATGGGGAGACTGGTGCACAGACAGCCACCACATGCTCCTTGACAGACCCGGGTCAAGATCCAGTGGCATGGAGTCCAAGACGATCGGAGACCCTTTTCCACTGCAGCCTTCATCCGCCTTCCCAGCAGTTGTGACGCTCCACTAAGGTTAGCCATCATCCTCCGTCTTTTCCACCGTTGAGGTCTTGGTTGGATTGCTCTTTGGCAGAGTCCTCCCCCTCGACCTTACCACCATGGGTGGCCCTACCAGGAGCATAGGTCCAGATGGCATCGCTCTCAGGATCTCAGGACCACACAAGCTTCTCTACCACGACAAGGTGACAATCCACGGAGAATCTAACTGCACAAATTGCCTATCGCCCTTCCTCTGCTACCCTGACCAATACAGTTTTAAAGAAATCATTGGCTCTTTCTGCTGTACTGGCCAATAAACAATGTTAAATGAAGGGACAAAGAGACACAATATGTTAGAGTAACACTGCAGGTCAGGCAGCGTCCCTGGAGAACATGGATTGGTGACCATTTGGCTTGAGATCCCTCTTCAACTGGAGGAGGAAAAAAGGTAGAAAATGTGAGAGGCATGAAAGGAGAAATCATGGCAGGTAATAGGTGGATGCAGGGTGGTTTTTTTTTTAATTAAAGGAAACACAATGAATTGTAGATGCTGGAATCCTGAGGAAAAACACAAATTGTTGGCAGAACCCAGTGGTCAAGCAGCATCTGTGGAGGGGAATGGACAGGTGTCAGGCTCCCTGAAGAGTGATCTTGACCTGAAATGCTTTTCATCCATTTCCTTCCACAAATGATGCCTGACCCACTGAGTTCCTCCAGAACACGCGGACGGGGTTGTGGTTCAGGGAGATCCAGTAGTGGCATTGAAGAGACTGTGGATAGGCTCATGGATATGCAGGGAATGGTGGGATATGGATGATGTGCAGAGATGGTCATAGAGTCGTAGTCATACAAAGTGGAAAGAGGCCTCTCAGACCAACTTGTCCACCACACTGACCAATATGTTCATAGAAACATATAAACTATATTTCTATGAACATATTGGTCAGTGTGGTGGTCAGTGTGGTCAGTGTGGTGGACTGATGTTCCATCTACATTGGTCCCACATGCCTGCATTTGGCCCGTATACCTCTAAACTTATCTTATCCATGTAATTGTCTAAATGTTTCTTAAACGCTGTGATAATACCTAAACTACCTCGTCCGACAGCTCATTCTCTACACCAACCTAACTTTGTCTAAAAAGGGTACCCCTCAGGTTCCTTTTAAATCTTTCTCCCCTCACCTTAAACCTATGTCCTCTGGTTCTCGATCCCCCTACACTGGGCAAGAGATTCTGTGTGTTTAAACACTGAGCACTTACTCTGTGTCTCTTTCCACAGATAGTACCCAACCAGTTGTGTGTGTCCAGCCTTTTATGCAGTAACTCAACGGGTCGGGCAGCAACTCTGGAGAAAAAAAAGGCAACGTGCTGGGTCAGAACCCTTCTTCAGACTAAGAAGGGTTCCAATCCGAAATGTCACCTATTACTTTTCTCCAGAGATACTGCCTGACGTGTTGAGTTATTTCAGCATTTTGTGTCTACCTTCAGTATAAACCAGCATCTGCTGTTCCTTCCCACACACCAACATTGTTTGGGTTTATTTCAAGTTGCAGCATCTGCAGGGATTTTTCTTTCAATAATCAACACTACTTTAATACTGCAGTGGGGGTGTATGCATGGATTTAGCATTCAGATCTCTGATCTGTAACACAGGAATATAGCCTTCGACATGAGTGGCATCAATATTTCACTGACCCACAGATATGCATTGTAACAAACCAAATTAAAAAATACATTCATTTGTGTAGGAAGGAACTGCAGATGCTGGTTTACACCGAAGATAAGCGCAAAATGCCGGAGTAAATCAGCAGGTCAGCAGTAAAGGTGCAGGCTACAATGGTCCATTGTTGGCTGTGGAAGAATACAAGAAAGAGGTGATAACGAAGAGATACAAACAGCAAAACCTAGCAGGACAACAAGGGTGGGGAGAGACGGAGAGAGAGCAAATGCCAGGATTACTTGAAATGTGAGAAATAAATATCCATTCCACTGGTTATAAGCAGCCCAAACTAAATATGAGGTGATGTACCTTCGGTTTGCCATATACCTATAGTCTGAATTTATCGTACTTGTTCATTTTTAAGTTAAAATAATGGGAAAAATCGGAATAGTACGATTTTGAAATGAGGGGAAAAACCGGCCAATCAACCTCTGAAGGTACACAAAATTGCTGGAGAAACTCAGCGGGTGCAGCAGCATCTATGGAGCGAAGGAAATAGGCAACGTTTCTGGCCAAAACCCTTCTTCAGACCTCTGTTTCTGAGTGGGTTGCGTCCAATCACCGACCAGCTCCCCTTAAAATCCCCGTCCAATCAACCGCAGTCTCCAAGGGCATTGCGGCCAATCACCGACCAGCTTTCCTTACTGAAGCAGAAGATGGCTGCAGCCAACATCACTTTATCTCTGCTGTTTGCACACAGTGCTAGGCAAAGATACATTTCAGATAACATTCTTTGTAAAGATTTTTTTTAGCTGTATGAAGTCATTTATTTCATGAAATATTTATCTTTTTGAGGTTATTTTACTGGTTGTGTGTTAGAAAAATTCTAAGTTTCTGTTATGTAAACTACCCGTAGAAAGCTTGACAATCACTTTAAATTTATTGAAAATGCAGGAGCCCCCACTGGGGGGGGGGGGCCTAACCAGCCAATACTTCCTACTTTTTTTCTGGAGGTGAATATCATGCCTGTAGTTGTTTTGGACCAGGGTTCTTCTTCAATAAGAAGGAACTGCAGATGCAGTTGTCTTTGCAAAATGCCAAATGATTCCGGGAATGCCGAGAGTGAGAGGAGAGAGAGAGAGTGAGAGGGAGATGTGGGTGGGGGGGGGGAGAGAGGGGGGGGGGGGGGGGGGGGGGGGGGGGGGGGGGGAGAGAGGGGGGGTGAGAGAGAGGGGGAGACAGACAGAGACAGAGAGAGAGAGACAGAGAAAAGGAAAGAATGAGAGATTCCAGCCCCTTAACATTTCCCCAGGCCATGGGGAAATGTTGCTACCAAATGACTTTCAATGATAAACTTCTGGACAAATGCAAGAAAGCAGCTATGACATAGAATACACAATAAACTGTATTACAAATACACAATAAACAAGTTATGCTTTCTTGTACTATTACATGGGTATGACCGCACATTAAAAAAAATAAAAATCAGCAAAATGGCACCACGCAAAAATCCTGATTTCCTCAGCAAAATACTGATTTACAGGTACTAGAATACTGAAATGCTCTGACAAAACTTGGCAGCTCTGAATATATCACAATATTGGCAAACTACTAAAAAAAGCCCTTAAAATCCAGGAGCTAAGACGGGCCGCTGGGCTCCACCCTTCGGTGCTCACACTCCGTCAACCCGCTCACTCAGAGTAAGATTTTCATTTTCAAATGTTGGCTGGTATGACTTGCGTGTGTCCCCACTCTGACAGTGGAGGAGTCCCAGGACGGAAGGGCAGTATGAGAATGGGAAGAGGAATTAAAATGTTTGGAAAACTGGAAGATCACATAGGCCAAGGCAGACTGGGCGTAAGTGGTCAATGAAACGATCGCCAAGTCTATGCTTAGATTTGAAACCAAATTAATCCTCCTCTGTGTTGGAAGGAACTGCAAATGCTGGTTTACATGGAAAGATAGTCACAAAATACTGGAGTAACTCTGCGGGCCAGGCAGTATCTATGGAGAAAAGGAATAGGTGACGTTTCAGGTTGAGACCGTTTTTCAGAATCATTTAATGCCTTCTTCTAATTCCAGTCTATCTGACAAAACCTTTAGCTGCTTATATCTCCTTAGGAGACTTGACGTGAAACATTTATGGATAATGTTTTTCAGTAATGGCTCTGTTTTATCAATGTAAGGTCAGTTGTTCAGGATGGTGACAGTTCACAACACAGCAAACCTTTAATATTCATAGTCATACAGTGATATTCCACAGTATGGAAACAGGACCTTCGGCACAACCCGCCCATGCCAACCAAGATGCTCCATCTAAACTAGTCCCATTTGCCCGTGTGTTAAATGCTGTTATATTAACTGCCTTAACCACCTCCTCTGGCATCACATTCCATATATTCATCACCGTCTGGGTGAAAAAGCAATCCTATTAAATCTTTCTAGTCTCACCTTATTCCTCAGGTTCTTGATTCCCATACCCTGGATAAAAGACTCTGTTCATTCACCCTATCTATTCCCCAGGTTCATTCCAAAAATACCTGCAAATCCCCAAAAAAGTCCCAGAATTTACCCTGTGGCTCGGGTTTGCAGTATGAAACTTTTATTTTTTGGGAGATTGCCCCTGAATCCTCTCATGGTGGCAAATTATCAGGCAGCACAATGGTGCAGCAGTAGAGTTGCTGTCTTACAGTGCCAGAGACCCAGATTTGATCCAGAGTGCTGTTGCTATCGTTACAGAGTTTGTACATTCTCCCTGTGACTGCATTGGTTTTCACCTGGTGCTCTGGTTTCCTCCCACTTTCCAAAGACGTGCAGTTTGCAGGTAGTAGGAAGGAACTGCAGATGCTAGTTTGCGCCGAAGCCATACACAAAATGCGTAACTCAGTGGGACAGGCAGCATCTCTGGAGAGAAGGAATGGGTGACCTTTCGGTCGAGACCCTTTGTCAGTTTAGTGCTACCCTGCACTCTAGTGACAATTTACAGAAGCCAATTAAACTTCAAACCTGTATGTCTTTCGGATGTGTGAGGAAACCAGAGCACCCAGTAGTCTCAGGGGGAATGCACAAAGTCTGTACTGACACGTCTCATAGTCAGGATCAAATGCAGGTCTATGGTGCTGTAAGGCAGCAACCCTACCACTGCACCACTGTGCTGCCTGAATAATTTCCTCTCTAGCAGAAGAACTGCTGTTTTAAAAATCCTCAGTGTATTTAATCAAAACCTCAATACTTTACTTCAGAGAAATTGCATAAAAAATATGCTAGAAGCATCATTGCAAGAATTTGAAAACATCTTTGAGAGTAGGTATACCCAATTTCTTTTACCCTGATCTACTTCCAATCTGATAAAGTCTCTGTAACCTATGAGTCATCTCATGCAATGTGTTCCATTCCAAAGAAGCGGAGACCGTTTCGGCAACACAAATGGAGACATAACCTGGAATATTTATAAAAATATATTTCACAAAGTAGGAAACAATACAGGGGTTCCTCTGATGTACAATACATGGCGTAAAATAAATGAAACGTACAAGTAAATAGCATTAAAGCAACGTATAAAAATAATAAGGGCTCCTTTTTTGTGTGTGTGCGTAAGACTATTGTAATATACAATATCTACTCGGAATTGTTGTATTTCCCATTAAAGATTGGCAATGCACATAAGCTTTCATAGAAACATAGAAACATAGAAATTAGGTGCAGGAGTAGGCCATTCGGCCCTTCGAGCCTGCACCGCCATTCAATATGATCATGGCTGATCATCCAACTTTCAGTGCTGTTGTCATTTAAGGTGTCTCTGCCTGAGCTACTGTGCATAGCCAAAGTTCATCTCCCAAAAATTAAAAGCCACAAAAGTTAGCAGTAAGTCTATATATATATACATGACATAAAAACATTTTTTAGACCATTTTCATTTTTTTCTAGGCTCAAATTACACAGTGAAGCACAAGAAGCATATGTTTAACACTGGTACTGTACTGTGTAATGAGTGTGTATCTAAAGGTTTGGAAGTCAAATATTCACATGATCTCAGTTCCATTCCAGTTCTTGTTAAAAAAAATAAGACACAAAGCACTGGAGTAACTCAGCGGGTCAGGCAGCATCTTTGGAGAACATGGATCGGGATCCTTCTTCAGACTTTTAGAAGCTGCCAACTCGTAACATCACCTGTCCATGTTCTCTGGAGATGCTGCCTGACCCGCTGAGTGACTCCGGAACTTTGTGTCTTTTTGTTTGTAAACTAGCATCTGCAATTCCTTGTTTCCTTAGTTTTTGAACTTTCTTTCTGGGAGTAGACAACATGTCATTTAAATCTAGATTAGTTATTAACCTCAGCTTCTGATGTTTAAACTTGGTGTTTTTTATTTTCATCAAATGGCCCAAAAATTATTATATTTTGTATAATTGTGTGCTCATTACATCCCCCATTGTCACTGCATCTACTTTCAGATCTTCTCTTTCAACTGGAATGGACTCAAATCACTGAGGATATTATGAAGCCTAAGGGCACTCTGAGGGAGTACACCGTGTCTACTTGTGTGATCATCACTTACAGAGAAACACTCGATTACACCTCAGCTAATATTACTGCAGGAGGAAGGAGCTGGAATTGGTTTCAATGCTTCAGCGTGTCTGCTCCCTGCTTTCCCCTTCACCTCCTTTGGCTACGTTCATCAGTTCCACAACAAAGACATTGGTATTGCTTCGCTTTGGGTCGGCAAGATCTCGGTCTCTGGTTGGAGAAAAGCCATGGTCAAAGGAACCATGTAGGAAGCACTGTAAGATCCCAAAGTCTCCTCCAGTTGAACAATAGTCTGTACAATAACTAGAAAACCAACACCCGCCCAAACAATCCACACAGTCCACACTCCACGAGAGTAAAACACTCATACAATCTGCATTTTTTTTTTTGGTTCAATTTTACAATGAGCTGGACTTAAAAGATGATAAGAACTAACGTTGACTGCATCTAAAAGACTAGCCAGCTGATCCATTGTTAATAATTGGCAACCCTATAATTATACACCAGTGTCCATTAAAATATTGGGTAATTGTTCTCTCCAAGTTGGAGTCAGGTTTCTCTGTCGTTCTCTCCGACGGCATACATATCCCCGAGTTTTTTAAACCGTGGCCCCCACTCCTTGAGGTAGTCAAAGTTCTGCTCTGAATCAGTCGACGTTGTTTCTAATGAGCTCAGAGAACCAGCAGCCGACCCTCTCCCTTCATAGCCGTAGATCTGGATGGAATCATAGGGGGGGGCAGTAGGGTCGACGTCAGCGTCGTGAAGCCTCACGTTAATAAACTCATCCACGTCTACTCCGTTGGGGACGGGTGGGAGACCTTGCCTGGGGACGAACTGCAGGTCTGGTTTGATGTCCTTCCGGGGCAGGAACCCATTGAAACCATCGGGGTTCTGCAAGGTGGCGATGTCAAATGCCTCCGTGTCTTCCTCGCCACCACCTTCATCGTCGTAACGGATGATGTTCTCCCTCACATCTTCATCGTCTTTGATGATAAGAGGTTCGTTTTTGTGTCTTCTTAATGTTACAAAGAGAACCACAATAACTGTGAAGAGAACACATTATACACTAAATAAGAGTCATACAGCGTGGAAAAAGGCCCTTCGGCCCAACTTGCTCATGCTGACCAACATGCTCCATCCACAAAAGATAGACACAAAGTGCTGGAGTAAACCAAGTGGGTCTGGCAGCATCTCTGATGAAAAAGGATCTAACCCAGCTCTCTGGAGCTGTGAGGCAGCAACTCTACCACTGTACCACTGTGCCACCCATCTGGAGTACGCTACAGGCCTTTCGGCCCACTGAGTCTGCGTCAATCCGTGATCACCCATACACTAACATGATCCTACACATTCGGGACAAGTTACAATTTACAAAAGCCAAACCCGCACATCTTAGGAATGTGGGAGGAAACTGGAGCACCTGGAGAAAACCCACACGGTCACAGGGAGAATGTACAAACTCCCTACAGACAACACCTGAAGTCAAGATCGAACCCAGGTCTGTGGTGCTGTGAGGCAGCAACTCTATCACTGCGCCACTGTGACACCCACGTGGAGTACACTACAGGCCTTTCGGCCCACTGAGTCCATGCCAACCAACGATCACCTGTACACTAGTTATATTCTATACCCTGGGGACAATTTGCAGAAGCCAATTAGCCTACAAACTCGCATGTCTTTGGAGTGTGGGAGGAAACTGGATCACCCAGAGAAAACCCAAGTGGTCACGGGGAGAACGTACAAACTCTGCGCAGAGAATGCCTGTAGTTAGGATCAAACCCGGAGAACGCCTGTAGTTAGGATCTAGCGCTGCGCCACTATGCCGCCCTGTGTGAACCTACCCAGGAGGAGGATGATGCAGGCCAAGATGGCGATGAGTGCCCCCATGCTCAGCCCGATGGGAAGAACAAAGGCTTCAACATTGCAGGACTGCACATTCCCGTCCGCACTGCAGCCACAGACCCGGATGGTCAGTGTGTTGGTGCTGCTCATGGCTGGAGTTCCACTGTCCGAGACAATGAGGGGCAGAAAGTACACATCCTGTTTCTGTCGGCTGAATCCACTGTGTCTTGCCAGTATGCTCACTGAGTTATCTGGAGAAACAAACACAAAGAGACAGTCAGCGCAAAGATTAAGGACATGGAGCATAGAACCGTTGTGTTGGAACAGGGACGCTGTGGTAGTGCTGCTGCCTCACAGCGCTAGAGGCTGGGTTCCATCCTCACCCTTGGGTGCTGTCCGGCGTTGAGTTTGCTTGTTTGCCCTGTGACCATGCGGGTTTCATCCGGGTGCTTTGGTTCCCTCCCATGTCCAAAAGACATGCGGGTTTGTAGGTCAATTGGCCTTTGTAAATTGCCCCTAGTGTGCAGGATGCAAAAATGGGATTACGTAGGACTAGTGCACGGGTGACTGATGATCTGCTTGGACTCAGTGGGCCTGTTTCCACGATGTATCACAAAACTAAAAACTGATGCATGTGTGCTGGCCCTTTGGCCCTCGTTGCCTACACCGACAATGCCAAACTGCCTGCACATGCTCCATATCTCTCCAGTCCCTGCCCATTCCTATGTTTGTCTAAATACATCTCCAACATTATTAGAGAAAGAGCTGCAGGTGCTAGAAAAATCAAAGGTAGACAAAAATGTTAGAGAAACACAGCGGGTGACAGCATCTATGGATTTCAGAAAGCACAGCAAATGCTGGAAAGAAGAAGGGCCTCAACCCAAAATGTCGCCTATTCCTTCTCTCCATAGATGCTGCCTCCCCCGCTGAGTTTCTCTAGTATTTTTGTCTACAGTCTAACATTGTAAATGATTCTGCCTCCACCACCAACTCTGGCAGTGCATTCTAGGCACCCACCACTCTCTGAGTAAAAATCTTGCCTGGCAAAAATCTTTAAAACGTCCTCTCTCTCACCTTAAAGCTATTCTATATGGTCTTTGAGATTTCTACCCTGGGAAAAAGTTCTCACTGTATCTGTGCATCTCATAATTCATGTCACCCCTCACCCTAAAACACCGGAGAGAAAAAATTGCCCAACCTCTTCTCATGGCTAATACACTCTAATCCAGGGAGCATCTTGGCGAAACTCTTCTATACCCTCTCCAAAACATCTATGCTATCCTGTGCATACTTCCCATCATCATTATATCAATGGTAGTTTTTCCCCCCAATTACCTTATTGTCTATCCAAGCCTTAGATTGATGTACAACCTTTGATAAGCCAAAATCATTGCAAGGCATGTTTGCAGAAAAACTATGGACTCAGCATACTGAACGACACCAATGTTTTTGGCTGTAATCTATAGGAGCAGAGATGGAAGAGGTGGCTGAGACCTGAGGACATATGTTTTAGTTCAAAAGTATGATGTTTAGAGACAATCTGAGATAGACTTTTTATTAACAAGAGGACAGTTGAAAATCTGGATCACACCCTCTAAGAAAGTGATGGAAAAAGGAATCTCAAAACGTTTAAGAAACAATAAAATAATTGCCCGGAGAGAAGGAAAGGGTGATGTTTTGGATCTGAGACGTCTTCAGATTCTGAAGAAGGGTCTTGGCCCAAAACGTTACCCATTCCTTCCCTCCAGAGATGCTGCCTATCCCACTGAGTTACTCCAGCATTTTATGTCCATCTTTGGTTTAAACCAGCAGCTGCAGTTCCTTCATAAATAAATACTTGAATCAGTCAGGCAACATCTCTGGAGAACATGGATAGATGACGTTTCAGGTCGTGACCCTTCTTCAAACTGATTGTGGGGTGGGGGGAGCCAAAAGAGTGGTGGAACAGGACAAAGCCTGGCGAGTAATAGGTTGATAGAGGTAAGGGGGAGAAGGGGGTGTTGATAGACAGATGGTTGGACAAAGGCCAACGATGTAGAGACAGAAGTGTGAGACAAAAGGATTGAAGAGCTGTGAAAATGTGAAGCTAGAGGAAGGTATGCAGATGGAGTGGATGGGGAAGGGAGAAGTAGGATGGTGAAGAACAGTTGAATCACCAAGGAATTGGAAGATATAGATAAAAAGTTGCTAAGTGGGAATAGTATTGGTAGGTACTTGATAGTTGGCATAAACATGCTTTAACATTCTCTGAATTCACGCCTCTATGACTATGAAATGAAATTCAAGGACCTAGGCAGCTCATTATAACCTCAGACAGTGAGGTATAAATAAAGGGAAATCAATTTATCAGCCAAGATTTTCCTTTTGTTTACTGGATCCAATTTTGTTGGCACCCCAAGCTCCGATGAAAATCCATAACACATATTTTACTGTCAAACATCAGGTTTTTCTTGTTTTTAATGCCCAAGTGTGATTAGTAGTTTACCAGATTAATAGTGAAGTCACCTAATAAAACAATTCTTTCGTCGGGTTTTGAAAAGAAAACTAATTTTGTTGTTGTCAGGCTACTAAGAAGCAGCACACAATTGAGTTTTATGGAAGGGTTTTGAGATTTTTCTCTTCTACTGGAAAGATAGTACCTCCCCGGGTAAATTTTAAGCATTTAAACAAGTCCTTGAAGCAGATTCCACTCACACCCAATAAATGAATTCCCAAAAGCCTTACTTTAATTTACTTTAGAGGTACAGCATGAAAAACAGGCCCTTTGGCCACAGAGTCTATGCCGACCATCAAATGTTCATAGGATTCAATTCAAGTCAAGCTTGCTAAATAACTTACCATCAAAATGAGGCCATCATTTTACACCCTTTTCAGACATGTTCAATGGAAAACAAATTCTGGAGGCTTGGGGTTCCAAGACAGTGCGGAGGTCAGGGCAAATAACAAATGGTGGCACAATGGCACAGGCGGGCGGCACGGTGGTGCAGTGGTAGAGTTGCTGCCTTTCAGCACCAAAGACCCAGGTTTGTTCTTGACTACGGGTGCAGTATGTGCGGAGTTAGTATGTTCTCTCCGTGACAGCATGGGTGCTCCTGTTTCTGGAGGTGGCGCTGGCTCGAAGGGCTGAATAGCCTACTCCTGCATGTATTTTTTACGTTTTTCAATGTTTCCTCCCACACTCCAAAGACGTACAGGTTTTTAGGTTAATTGGCTTCGGTAAGAATTGGAAATTGTCCCTAGTGTGTGGGATAGTGCTAGTGTATGGGGGTGATCACTGGTCGGCGCGGACTCGGTCGGTCGAAGGGCCTGTTTCCATGCTGTATCTCTAAAGTCTAAAGTGTAGTTTGCTCGAGGGTCATTCAGAATAGGTGAATGGAAATCATGATTCTGTTTGCAAATGAAAACCAACTTGTTGATGAAACCAAAACTATGGTAATTTACTGGATGTGGAGGCTTTGGAGATGATGCAAAAGGGCTTTACTAGAATGTCTCCTGCATGAAAAGGTAATAACTTTAAATAGAGGATGGACAGACTTGGAATGTTTTCCCTGGAATTCTGGTGGTTGAGGGGAGATGTGATAGAAGTATTGATAGGTAAAAAAATGTTTTTTCACAGGGTAGAAATGTCAAAGACTAGAGGGCATATCTTTAAAGTATTTGAAGTACAGACTATTGCAACGGTTAAGAAATATTTAGACAGGTACATGGATAGGACCGGTTTAGAGGGATATCGGTCAAATACAGGCAGGTGGAACTAGTGTAGATGAGACATGTTGGTCGATGTGGGTAAATTATGCTGAACTCTCCGCTACCGTGGTGGTAGGAGGGGAAAAGTTGTTTTTTTTTTGCACAGAGTGGCGTGTGCCCGGAACACATGGCCAGTGGTGGTGGTGGAGACAGATATCATAGTGGCGTTTAAAAATCTTTTAGATATGGACATGGCATATGCAGGGAATGGAGGAATATGAATCACATGCAGGCAGAGACGGTTAGTTTATCTTGGCATAATGCTTTGCAGACATTGTGTTCAGTTTAATTTAGTTTAGTTTGTTATTGTTACGTGTACTGAGGTACTGTTAAGGATTTTTTATTGTGTGCTATCCAGTCAATGGAAAGACAATACATGATTACAAACAAGCCATCCACAGTATACAGATACACGGTGAAGGGTATATTATCCGGTGCAAGATAACGTCTGATAATGTCTGATTAAAGATAGTTTAAAAGTCTCCAACGAGATAGATGCAAGATTAGGACCGCTCTCTAGTTGGTGAGAGGACGACTCAGTTGCCTGATAACAGCTGGGAATGAAACTGTCACTGAATCTGGGTGTTCTTGTGCTGCATTGTTCTATGTTCTATAACTAGTTTTTTGCAGTAAACAACAACATATTTTATGCTAATATTCTTCTCAAAATTTTCCAGTCTATTAAACTGTCCACTTTCCTGGAGTTTATTAAAAGAGGAAATAGATCATTTGAAAGATCGGGGAGAATGACACTGGCACAGAAGAGGAGTTGAGGATTAAACATAGAAAATAGGTGCAGGAGGAGGCCATTCGGCCCTTCGAGCCAGCACCGCCAACTGGGGAAGATCAGCCATGAGTGCAAGTGTCAGAGGTTGTGGGGAGAAGGCTGGTGAATGGGGTCAGGAGGGAAAGATAGATCAACCATTATTAAAAGGCAGAGTAGACTTGATGGGCCAAATGGCCTAATTCTACTCCTATCACTTATGTCATTACATATTCTGGAACATGCTTGAAGGGCCCAATGGCTTACTTCTGTTCCTGTATCCTTAAGTGCCTAATTCAGTTCCATGGCATAAAAACACTGTAAAAGATCGACACAGTGATGCAGCAGTAGAGCTGCTACCTCACAGCGCCAGAGACCCAGGTTCGATCCTCACCATAGGTGCTGTCTGTACAGAGTTTGCACGTTCATCCTGCAACTGGGTCTCTGCGCATCCCTCTGCAATTAGATCCTTGACTTACTCATCCACAGACCACGGTATATTCGAATTGGCAGAAATCTTTTTCCTCATTAACAATCAGTACGGGAGCACCTCAAGGCTGCGTGCTCAGCCCTCTGCTCTACTCCATCTATACTCATGGCTGTGTAGCTGGACATAGTGCAAACTCCATCTTCAAGTTTGCTGACGTCACCCCTGTTGTTGGACTAATTACAGATGGTGATGAATATAGAAGTGAGATCCATTGATTGACCAAATGGTGCCAGCACAACAATCTGGCTTTCAATATCAGTAAAACCAATGAACTGATTGTGGATTTTGGAAGAGGAAGGATGAGGACCCACAATCCTGTTTATATCATGGTGAAAAAAAGAGATGGTGGTGATGATGGTGGAGAGTCAAAAACTTCAAATTCCTGGGGGTGCATGTTTCCGAAGATCTTTCGTGGACCCAGCACACTGATGCAATTATATTGTAAATATAGCAACGCCTCTACTTCCTGAGAAGATTAGTGAGATTTGGTATGTCAAAGAGGATTCTTTTGAACTTCTACAGGTGTACAGTAGAGAGCATATTGACTGGTGGCATCATGGCCTGGTTCGGCAACTTGAACGTCCAGGAGTGGAAAAGACTGCAAAAAGTTGTGAACACTGTCCAGTCCATCACCAGCTCTGAACTCCCCACCATCAAAGGGATTTATTGGAGTTTCTGCCTCAAAAAGACAGCCAGCATCTTTAGAGACCAACACTATCCTGGCCACACACTCATCTCACCACTACCATCAGGAAGAAGGTACAGGAGCCTGAAAACTCTGATGTCCAGATTCAGGAACAGCTTCTTCCATACAGCCATCAGGCTATTAAACACTACAACCTCAAATAAACTGTGAACTATAATAGACTATTATTATTATTATAGACAAAAATGCTGGAGAAACTCAGCGGATGAGGCAGCATCTATCGTGCCAAGGAATATGTGATGTTTCGGGTCGAGACCCTTCCATCAGTCTGAAGAAGGGTCTCGACCCAAACGTCACCTATTCCTTCGCTCCATAGATGCTGCCTCACCCGCTGAGTTTCTCCAGCATTTTTGTCTACCATTGATTTCCCCAGCATCTGCAGTTCTTTCTTAAATATTATTATTATTATTATTATTATTATTATTATTATTATTATTATTATTATTATTATTATTATTATTATTATTAAAAATAAGTATGTGTGTATGTGTATGTGTATATATATATATATATATATATATATGTATGTGTATATATATATGTATGTGTATATACATATATATGTATGTGTATACATATATATGTATGTGTATACATATATATGTATGTGTATACATACATAAATATACATATATATATATACAGTATATATATATACACATGCACATACACACATACTCAAAAAACAAACAATAGTATAATAATAATAATGATAATATATATATATATATATATACACATACATATATATATATATACAGTATATATAAATATATGTGTATACTTGTGAGTATGTGTATATGTACACACTGAACTTTATTTATCTCTCTCGTTTATCACATTGTTTACAGTGTACTATGTTTACATATTCTGTTGTGCTGCAGCAAGTAAGAATTTCATTGTTCTATCTGGGACACATGACAATAAAACTCTTGACTCTTTATGTGGATTTTCTCCGGTTGCTCCGGTCACCTCCCACAACCCAAAGATGTGCAGGTTTGTCGGTTAATTGGCTTCTGTAAAATTGCCCCAAGTGTGTTCGATGTGAAAGTGGGATTACATAGAACTAGTGTGAATGCGGGATCGATAGTCAGCGCGGACTCAGTGGGCCGAAGGGCCTGTTTCCACGCTGTAAATCTAAACTAAAATTATCATTGCTTGATCTACAGAAATCAAGTCACTGCCATCCTCCCACGTTGCCTTGTCAATTATTTTCCCTCAACTCACAATCTAATTCGTTACTCTTCCCACCACCGTTAAAGGATGTGGGTCGACAATTTACAATCACCAGCTTGATTCAAAATTCAACATTTATTTAATTAACTGAATTGAAATTTCCCCAGCCACTGTAGAAGGATTTGAACTCGTGTCTGGGAATTTTGATCCTACTAATTTAACTACCACACCGCCAACTCTGAACGAGGCATCAAATGATAGGTCTGCAAACCATCATGACAGGGACTTCAACACAGTATCTGAAAAGCAATTTAGTTGAGCATAGAGATACAGCGTGGAAACTGGCCCTTCGGCCGAACGTACAAACTCTGTACAGACAGCACCTGTAGTTAGGATCAAACCTGGGTCACTGGCACTGTAAGGTAACAACTCTATTACTGCGCCACCCTGTTCCTACATGGAGAACAGTCTCCTATATTCTCATAATCTCTCTCAATCTCTTCTCGTTTCTGATTACATTTAATTATCTTTTGACCCATTTATCCCGTCCGCTCCACTGACTTTCCAAGGAGGAAGAAAACTTCCCCTCTCCTCATGAAGGACTTTATTTTGTACATGTCTCATCCTATGGGACTTGAATGATTTAATAACAATGAGAAATCTCCCTGAGTCAAGCCTCATCGATATGTTTAGTAGCTTTTAATCTGCAACCTTGAAGTCTCCTTTGTGCTCAGAAAGCATCCTTAACTCTTGCTCATATCTTAAATGCTTGATATCTAGTCATCTATGTTGCTCACCTTTGTTTGCTCTCAAGGGTAATCAGTAAGGATATGCAGACAAGTCTTTCACCCTATTGATTTGTGTTGGATACAAGCATTTCTCTCCGAAAATTCAGGGATCATGATTTTATAAGCTGGTTGGAAGGTGGAATTCACAACCGGAAGGACTAGTTGGTTTGAAAAACTGAGATTAAAGAACATAGAGCATAGAACAGTACATGAGCAGGTCCTTCGGCCCACATGTCTGTGCTGAACACAGAACATAGAATAAAGTACAGTACAGCACAAGAACAGGCTCTTCGGCCTACAATGTTTGTGCCGAACATGAGACCAAGACCAACTTTGATCTTCTGTAAATTGTCCCCAGGTGTGTAGGATAGAAGTAATGTTTGGATGATCATTGGTTGGCGTGGACTCAGTGGGCCAAATGGCCCCATGTCCACACTGTATCTCTAAACTAGACTAAACTAAACTAAATAGAGATTTGTGAATTTGTGGAATTCTTGGCCTCAGAAGGGAATGGAGGCCGATTCACTGGATGCATTCAAAAGAGAGTTAGATAGAGCTCTTAGGGCCAGCAAAATCAAGGGGTATGGGGAGAAGGCAAGAACGGGGTACTGATTGTGGATGATCACGTTGAATGGCGCTGCTGGCTCGAAGGACCGAATGGCCTACTCCCGCAACTATTGTCTATTGTCTATTGTCTATGTATCTATGTAAACTAAATTAAACTAAACCAAAATAACAACTAAGCAACTAAACTTAACTAAACTAAACTAAACCAAACAAAACCAAGGTACTCACCACCCTGTAGATGAAAAATTTCACCTACAGACACCTTCTACTATCTTATCCCAAATCTATGTCCTCTAGTGGTGCTCTAACTGTGGTCAATTCAAAGGGTTGTACAGTTGGAACATCATTTTCATTCCCATGTAATTGTGTCTACTAGATTTAAAGAGCAACACTCTGTTATAAAGAGAACAAATACTCAGCATGCCAGGCAGCAACTGTAGAGAGAGAGGAACAGTTAACATTTCAGGTCAAACACCCTTCATTAGAGTGTATAGGAAGGAACTGAAGATGCTGGTTTACATCGAAGATAGAAGTAAAATATGAGTAACTCAGCGAGTCAGGCAGCATTTCTGGAAAAAAGGAATAGATAACATTTTGGGTCGAGACCCTTCTTCAGACTGAGAGTCCAGAGATGCTGCCTGACCTGCTGTGCTACTCCAGCATTCTGTGTTTATCTCCCTTCATTAGAGTGTCTGGCATTATGATGGATCTTTAGCCGAAGCATTTCTCTTCATATATGCTGCCTGACCTGCCGAGTGTTTCTTGCATTTTTTATTTTAATTTTACTCTCTCAGTATCTACAGCTTCTGATATCCAACATTCCATTCTCCTGTTTGATGCTTAATAAACAGGAGAATATCTTCTTCTTCTTGCGTATGGAGTGCACAGCCTAAAGCTGTAGGACAACTTGTTCTATTTGATCTTATTTGATTGTGCACGCCAAGTTGATTGCATTCGTCGAAACAGGGCCGACCATGTGAAGGTTGCAATCTCCCACCCCAGTGTATTATGATTAAATAGGAATCATAAAAGTGTTGCTCTCCAGTTTCTCACAGAGTTCTTGAATAGAAGACATGACAGATAATCTACATCCAACTGATAGTGTTGACAGCTGAATTTATTTGAAAGATTATCCGCAGGCTGATATAAAACTTAACAAGTGACAAAACCAGTCTTTGGTGATGGCAAAGGTGATAATAAACCAATAGCTCACTTGACATCACATCTTTTTTTTTAATTACTTTGACTTTCAATGGACCTTCTACTCATTAATCCTTCCCATACATAAGTCGGCAGATCTCTAACTTCCACCTCATTCCATTTCTCTCAAATGTCGATCATTTCTACTCAATGAGATGGATCGTGTTGAACTTCATCCTGCTTGGATTGCACGTTGCTCCCAATTTCTTTCGGGGGATTACAGCTGTAGGTCGTGACCAAGTGGCAAATCTTGAACATTCACCACTGAATTATCCTAAAGGCTGTTTATTGGTTCATAAGTTCTAGGGGCTGAATTATGCCATTCGGCCAATCAAGTCTACTCTGCCATTCAATCATGTCTGATCTGTCTTTCCCACTCAACCCCATTCTACTGCCTTCTCGCCATAACCCCTTATTAATCAAGAAACTATCAATCTTCATCTTAAAAATATCCATTGACGGATCCACAGGCATCTGGGGCAATGGATTCCACAGATGCACCACCTAATGAAATTCCTCCTCTCCCTTCTAAAAGTACGCATTTTTATTCTGAGGTTATGACCTCTGGTCCCAGATTCTCCCCTTATAGAAACATCCTTTCCACGGCCACTCTATCCAGGCCTGTCACTATTTGATAAGTTTCAATTAGGTCCTCCCCCCATCCTTCTAAACTGAAGCAAGTACAGGCCCAGTGGCATCAAACACTCATCATATGTTAATCCAGGTTAAGATAGGTTGTAGAAACAAGGGACTGCTGAAACAAGTAACTGCAGATGCTGGTTTACCAAGGAAAGTCTGAAGAATGGTCCCAACCTGAAATGTCACCTATCAATGTTCTCCAGGGATGCAGCATGGCTCACTGAATTAGTTAATTCCACGGAACTACAGATGCAGGTTTACAAAAAAGAGACTTAAAGTGCTGGAGTAACTCAGTGGGTCAGGCAGCATCTCTGGAGAGGTGACGTTTCAATCTGAAGAAGGGTCCCGACCCAAAACATTACCTATCCATGCTCTCCAGGAATGCTGCCTTCCTGCTGAGTTACTCCAGTACTTTGTGTCACATTGATATGTTGTTATTCTCAAAGACCATTTCCACTCTTTGATCTTCAGAGGCATTTAAAAACAATTCAGGCATGTTTTAATAATTCAAAAGCATTAACAATTAAAAAGTAATTCATTTGTTTAGAAACGGAAACACTGTTGCCTTTTGCAAATTAATGAAAACATTAATAATTTATGTTACTTTTTCAGTTTTTAATGAGTGGTTGATGGTCGACATGGACTCAATGGGGTAAAGGGGAAAAGGCTGACATTAAGTGGAAGGGTTGGATGTCACGTATGTCTAGCGCTGGTCTGAGTGGAGATAGGATTCTCCACTGGTCTCAAGTGAGCAGTTGTTCCTCCCTTTGACCTCCAACATGTTTCATTCTTCCACGCAGATTTAATTTAGTTTAGTATAGAGATACAGCTTGCAAACAGGCCCTTCGGCCCACCAAGCCCGCGACAACCAGCAATCATCCATACACTAGTTTTAAGCTACACTTTAGGGACTATTTATAAAAGCCAATTAACCTACAAACCCACATGTCATAGGGAGAACGTGCAAACTCTGTAACAAAAGCACCTGTAGGCATGATCAAACCTGGGTCTCTGGAGCTGTAAGGCAGCAGCTCTACCGCTGCACCACCATGGCACCCCTTGTGGAAGTGCGGAAGTCCAGAACACAACCTAACTTAAAGTGTTCCGTTGGGAGCCACTGGCTAAATATCACTGCCACCCAATCCAATCTAAACCTCTCTACCATCACTATATGAGCCTGGAAGTTATATTGCAGCTTTGTAAAACTTTGGTTATGTCGCATTTAGAGAATTGGGTACAAATCTGACCTCCCGAATAGAGAAAGGATGAGGAGGCTTTGGAAAGGGTGCAGAGAGTTTTACTGGATGGAATACAACCTGGATTAGAGGATAATAATTATAAGGAGAGGTGAGAAAAAACTTGGACTATTTTCTCTGGAGTGTTTCCACAGGATCAAATCACCTTAGAATGTCCTTTGCTGTATTAATTAGTCCACCTGACACAATTTGAACATTTTACATGGTTTTCAACTGGTCAATTTATTAGTGAATTCTGATTATTTACAATGGATCCATTTTTTTGGTTGATTATGAGGGGAAATCAATGTTTACCGAGTCAGCAATCCTGTGGATCAATGTTTGCAGATACACGGTAGAAAGCATCCTATCGGGTTGCATCACTGCTTGGTTTGGCAACAGCTCTGCCCAGCATCACGAGAAATTGTAGAATTGTGGATGTAACCTAGTCAATTACACAGACCAGACTCCCCACTCCATCTACACCACGCTGCCTCAGGAAAACAGCCAACATCAAGGACATTTTTACACTATTTCATCTACCCTCTCCAATTGACCAAAAGGTACAAAAGCTTGAAAGCATAATGCAAGATTCAGTAACAGCTTTTGACCCACTCTTTTCAGACTACTGAATTGTCCTCCCATTAGTTAGGGTGTGGTCCTGATCTTCCAAACTATCTCATGGTGAACATGCACTTGCTCTGTAACTGTAACACAATAACACTGTAACACTACAATCTCCACCCTGGCATTTTTATCTTTGCACTACATGTTATACTTGCCGGTGGCTTGATTGTACTAGTGTATAGTATGATTTGACTGGATAGAACACAAACAAAGCTTGTCACTGTACCTCAGCACACATGACAATATCAAACCAATACCAATACCATCATTGGCTTGAGGACATTTAGGGAAAAATAATAAAGGAGTCCTTGTCAACAACCCCACATCTAATACTAATACAAATACCAATATCAATCAAGTAAAGGAGGACAAGCATTGGGGGAGATGTTCAAGCTATTGATGTGGAATAATGCTTCAACCTGGAAAGATTGGCAGAAAGATCCAAAACTTGTATTACAATAGCAAATATCTCAACTTTGAGATATTCTGAACTGCTTTACAACCAGTGATGTCCAGCTTCTGCTGATATGTGGGAAACCTAGTTGGCATTTTAAGCTCAACAAGCTACCCATGACATAAGGTGATGATCCTCAGTGCTATTCCAGAGTCTTGGAACAGAACCCTGACACCGTAAACACTGCCCAGGCCATCACCGGCTCTGAGCTATATAGACACACTGATCTGTTCTGTACGATGCCTACAATATTCTGTTGTGCTGCAGCAAGCAAGAATTTCATTGTCCTTTCTGGGACACATGAAAATAAAACTCTCTTGACTCTTTACTCTTGACTGATATTCCAGGCTTGATCTATTGGGTACAAAAGACCCCATGTCATCACCATCTGGTGCAGAAGACAACCTGTTCCTGTGTCCTCGGCGATATTTATTCATCAGTCGATCAAAACCATGCTGCAAAAGAGACCTCACTTCACTGATTGTAAAGCATTTCGGGATATCCCAAGGTTGTGACAGTCACTACCTGAGATCTCCCAAATGCCAAAAATTTTACCTCCCCTTCCCATTCTGACCTTCCTGTTCTTGGCCTCCTTCTCTGTCGGTGTGAGGCCTTGCGTAAATTGGAGGAACAAGACGTCATATTTAGCTTGGGCATTCCACCTTTCCCCACCTACCACCTTTGTGACACAGGAGACACTAGGAGGATGTGGAAGGGAATCCAAACACTGACGGGGTACAAGGCAAGGCAGCAGGTAACCGACACGGACACTTCTCTCCCAGATAAACTGAACAACTTCTTTGCACGTTTTGATGCAGCAAACACCACACCCAAGGGGAGAGCCAGCCCCTGCGTACAAACTGACCAGCCAGTCCTGACCATAGACTCAATGGACACACGGAGAATCCTGTCTAAGGTCAACCCGTGGAAAGCAGTCGGACCCGACAACATCCCAGGACGTGTGCTCAAGGAATGTGCTGAGGAGTTAGCAGATGTGCTAACAGACATCTTTAACATCTCCCTTAGTCAAGCCATTGTCCCCACATGCCTCAAAACTTCCACGATAATTCCCATAGCGAAGAAACCAGTGGTTGCCTGCCTAAATGACTACCGCCCTGTCGCCCTGACCCCAATAATAATGAAGTGTTTTGAACGCCTGGTGAAACCCCACATTACTGCCAGCCTCCCCTCATCGTTAGACCCCCTCCAGTTTGCATATCGCCCCAACCGCTCTACAGAGGATGCCATCTCTACCACGCTGCACACAGCACTCACGCATCTGGAAAACAAAAACACATAAGCCAGAATCCTGTACATTGACTTCAGCTCAGCGTTTAACACCATCATCCCACAGAGACTTGTGGAGAAACTAACCCTGCTGGGCCTCAACACCACCCTGTGTCACTGGATCTTGGACTTTCTGACAGAGAGACCGCAGTCAGTCCGTGTTGGCAAGAACACTTCAGGCTCGATCACGCTGAGCACCGGCTCCCCTCAAGGCTGTGTGCTCAGCCCGCTGTTGTTCACATTGCTCACACATGACTGTGCTGCCAGATTCAGGGACAATAAGATTATAAAATTCGCGGATGACACTACAGTGGTGGGACTCATCAGTGGAGATGACGAATCAATGTACAGGGAGGAAGTAGAACAACTGGTGGACTGGTGCGGCAAAAATAATCTAGAATTGAATGTCGACAAAACTAAGGAGATGGTTGTCGACTTCAGGAGGGCGCAGCCAAAGCATACACCCCTCAACATCAGTGGCACTGCAGTGGAGAGAGTGGAGAGCATAAAGTTCCTCGGTGTGCAAATTACGGACAGCCTCACCTGGTCCAGGAACACCACTGGGACCGTCAAACGGGCCCATCCGCGACTGCACTTCCTGAGGAAACTAAAACAGGCCTCACTCCCCACCAACATCCTCAGGACTTTCTACAGGGGTACGGTGGAGTCTGTACTCACGTACTGCATAAATACATGGTACTGCACCTGCAACTGCTCGGACAGGAAGGCTCTGCAGAGGGTAGTGAGGGGAGCAGAGAGGATCATTGGCGTCTCCCTACCCTCGGTACAAGAACAGTTCCAGAGCCGCTGTCTGAAAAAAGCTCAGAGAATTGCTAAGGACAAACTGCACCCCCTCCACATACACCTGGATCTCCTGCCATCAGGCAAGAGATATCGAAGCATCAAAGCCCGGACTGCAAGACTGCTAAACAGCTTCCTACCACAGGCTGTGAGGCTGCTAAACAGTCACTCTGTACTCACAGTCACTTGATTCTGTGGCTGGCACGGACACTTTAATAACTGGCACTGGCCACTCAAATCAGCTGCCCCGGACATTTTTTATGATTGGTTTATTGTATTTTAACATTGTGTTTTTACCTGCTTTTAACTATTTATACTGTTCTATCAGGGACTGGATTGTTTTTAGTGTTATTATGTGTGAAATGTTTTAAATTTCATGTGCGATGCTCCGCTATTCACTGGGAAACGTCTTTTCATTTTGCACTGTACAACTGTTGCTTGCAAGATGACAATAAAGGTTGATTGATTGATTGATTGATTGATTGATTGACCTTGCTTCTAAGGCCCTCCAAACATCTCGTCTATGCGGGCTGCCTTTCTACACTAATCACACTTTCCTGCAGCAGGCCCATATATCTTTATGTCTTTCCTATCCAAATATTTGCACGCGTGCCTTTTCAATACTGTAATTGGGTCTGTTTCTCCCACCTCCTCTCGCTGTTCCTTCCAGATTTATACATCATCATCATGTGAAAACTGCACTCAGATCTCCTTTAAATTTCTCCTTTCACATCTTAACCCTGTGCCCTCTCCTGACCTGGGGAAAAACTATCTATCCTATCCATAATTTTGAAAACCTCCACACGGTCATTCCTCAACCTTCAACATTTCAATGGGAGTTATCCCAACCAGTTCAACCTCTCCTACTTACTACAGCCCCCTTATTCCGGGCAAGAAATCCTGGCAAAACTCTTTTGCACTCTGTACTAATTCTACCACTTCCTTGCTGTAGTGTGGTGACCAGAATTGTATATAAAATGTTTCTCCTCGTCCTTCTTGCTTTACAGGTATCATTTAATATCAATACCCTTGGCATCTTCCCCTGTTCTTGTCCAGACTCCCTGGAGCAGAAACTCTCCCAGTTGAAAACAAAAAAAAATTCAATATGATTTTTTTATCAGCAAGCATCAATAAGAGTTGATTTCACCTTGCATCATCGAGAACATTTTTAATTACAATAATCGGTGTTCACTAATAAAATAACTGCCAGATAAATTTGGAGGGGAGGTCTGAGAAGTGCATATTTATTTTTCGATGGTTATTTTTACAAATATCACAAAACTGTCAAATGGATGCTGATTTAAAAGCAGTACGATTTATATAATTGATTTATGCAAATGTACTTTTGTTATATTTTGACAGGTGATTATACAAAGCTTTTAATAGTATCATGTTATTGATAAATTGTCCATCCTCAAATGTATAGCCTTGTGCAATGTTAAAAATACAAATCAATAAAATCAAAGTAAATGTCTAAAAGTTAATGCCAATTTTATCCGATGAATTGCACAAAAATAAATAAAATGAATTCTGTCACATCTAAATACAAATTGCATCTGTACACTAATCTGCAATTCCAAAATTAGCAATGGTAGTTACGATTCTATTTAAAAGACTTTTAGACAAGTACAAAATTAGGCAAGTTATTGGAGAGCATTCTGAAGGATCAGCTACACATGCATTTGGATAGGCAGAGGCTAATTCGAGATTGTCAGTGTGATTTTGTCCATGTTGACTATCCTTAAAACCATCCTTAAACCCCCCTCCCCCCCCACCACCACCTGCATTACAATCTGTCTGAAGAAGGGTCCCGGCCCGAAACATCACATATTCAATTTCTCCAGAGATGCTGCCTGACCTGCTGATTTACATCAGCATTTAGTGTCTATCCTTAAAGCTACTCTGGAAGGTTTAAATCACAAGGGGTGCAAGGAGAGCTAGCCAACTGGACACATAATTATCTTCATAGTAGGAAGCAGAAGGTGATCATGGAAGGAGTGGAGACCCATGACTAGAGGTGTGCCTCAGGGATTGGTGCTTGGCCAATTCTGTTTGTCATTCAGGTTGGAATGGACAAATTAGTTCAAAATGCCTGTACTTTGCTGTATGTCAATGATTCCAGTCATCAAGGCATAGAGTCATTGAGCATGGAAACAGGCCCTTCAGCCCAACCTGCCCTTGCCAACCAAGATGACTCATCTACACTAGTCCCTCCTGCCCGTGTTTGGCCTATATCCCTCTAAACCCATCCTATTCATAAACATGTCCTAATGTATTTTAAATACATTACTTATACATTACTAAATACTTATAGAACTGGCCTCAACTACCTCCTCTGGCAACTTGTTCCGTAAATCCACCACCCATTTTGTAAAAATGCTGCCCCTCAGTTTCCTAATATACTTTTCCCTCCTCGCCTTAAACCTATATTCTCTGGTTCTTGATTTCCCAACTCTGGGTAAAAGGCTGTGCATTTACCCTACCTATTCCTCTCATGGTCTTATGCACCTCCATCATATCATCCATCATCCTCTTGTGCTCCAAAAAATAAAGTCCTGGTGTGCTCAACCTCTCCTTATAGCTCAGGCCCTGAAGTCCTGACAACATCCTTGTAAATCTACTCTGCACTCTTTCCAGCTCACCAACATATTTCCTATAACAGTGGGACCAATACTCTCAATGTGGTCTCACCAACTAACTGCAATATGACCTCCCAACTTCTATACTGAGGATAGCTACAAAATGCTGGAGTAACTCAACGGTTCATGCAGCATTTTTGGAGAAAAATAGGTGACCCTTATTCAGACTGAAAGTAGAGGCGGGAAGCTGTGGGAAATAAAATGGAGGCAAGAAAAGGTCAGAACAAATCAGGGCAGGCAACAGGTGACCTCAAGAAGGTTGGAACCCATAATTAGTTTATTTTAGTGTAGTTTAGTCACCTGTGCCGAGGTACAGTGAAAAGCTTTTGTTTCGTGCTAACCAATCAGCGGAAAGACAATACATGATTTCTATCGTGCCATTATACAATAATGTATAGGAAGGAACTGCAGATGCTGATTTAAACCGAAGACAGACACAAAAAGCTAGAGTAACTCAGCAGGACAGGCAGCATCACTAGAGAGAAGGCATTCTCCCCAGCATCACTGGAGAGAAGTTCAATAATGTATAATGAACAATAATGGCCCATTGTGCCAAAAGCAACTGCAGATGCTGATTTATACTGAAGATAGACACAAAGTACTGGAGGAACTCAGCGGGCCAGTCAGCATCTCTGGAGAAAAAGGATGAGTGATGTTTCAGGTTGGAACCCTTCTTCAATTTGATGGTTTCCAACTCAAAATGTCACCCATCTTAGTAATGGGCCATTGTTGGGTGGGGAAGGTGGGTTACTTAAGATGGGTTCACATGCTAGAACCAGCTGCAGAAAAGTGCTGTGAACTGTAGACTGTGACTACAGCATCCCCATTGATTAGTAAGCCTGCAACTGACGGCATGCTGGAGTTACAGACAGAAGAGGGAAAAACCACTGGAAGATAAAAGCCCAAAGCCATTCATCTCTAATGAGCTCAAATGCAGGTAAAGTGGCCATTATGAGTTCTTCCTGTTTACTTGACAACCTAATCGCATCTGTATGGTTAGCTCCCACCTTTCTGTTGAGATCAACCTTAGTTTGGCACTCTCATTTCCTTCTCCCATTGTTATAACAAAAAGCTGAATGCCTTTTACAAAAAATATATAAATTGCATTCTCACAGCAAAGTGGCTTTGCTTTTTTCTGAACAAGAAGTAATTTGTGGTGACAATTCACCGGCATGTGACTACTTGAATAATGCTAGAGACACAGTCAAAGCTATCTGATGGTTATTTAATATGTAGAGATGAGAATGTCACAAACAGCAACTGTGTCTTTAATGTAAGGACAGATGGGTTGATGGGGAATACATGGTACAAAACACAATTGAAGGTTGGGGAGAACATATAGGAAACATTTAGCTTCTGCTCTAGCAGGGAACAACGTCTGATTCCTGTCTTTTTTAGAACAGCATCTTGTCGTTTCTTCCTGCCCATCTGTCAGACTGTCGAAGACAGAAACGCTGTAGGCTCCTAATCTCTTCACTGATTTCATTAATAGGAGCTTGCATTTCTCCAGTGACTTTCACTAACTCATCTCTCTGCAGCAAATGTTTTAGAAAGATGAGGGGAGAATCTCATTAAAACCTTAGTATCTAAGATAGGGCTAGTGTACGGGTGATCGCTGGTCGGCGCGGACTCCGTGGGCTGAAGGGCCTGGTTCCACACTGTATCTTGATAGTCTAATGTCTGAAATCTAAAGGAACCAAACAAGCAGTGAAGGGCCTGGATAGAGTGGATGTAGTGAGGATGTTTCCACTAGTGGGAGAGTCCAGGACCACAGGGCAGTCACAGAATGAAAGGATGTACCTTTAGAAATGAAACGTGGAGGAATTGTTTTAGTCAAAGGTGGTGAAACTGTGGAATACATTACCACAGATGGCTGTGGAGGCCAAATTATTGTGTAGTTATAATGTGGAGACAGACAGGTTCTTGATTAGTAAGGGTGTCAAAGATAAAGGGGAGATGGCAGGAGAATAAGGTTGAGAGGGAAGATAGATCAGCCGTGATCAAATGGTGGAATAGACTTGATGAGCCAGATGGTCTAATTCTTCTCCTTTGTCTTATGAACTATAATGCATCCCCACACCAGAGGGGGAGGGAATGAATGTTTATGGTGGATGGGTGCAGGTGGATTGTGTGGTTTTAGAGCAACGGTTGATCGGTTTATGATTACTAAGGATGTCAAAGGTTGCTGTTTGATGACTTGTCTCAGATATGACTGTCAAAGTTGAGTCTAGAGTTAATGGAGATCTCCACCCTGAACTGAATTTGCACAGAAATTTGGCTACTCAGGTTCTGAGACTTCTACAGAAAAAAAATAGCAATCAGCAACGGTGGCACAGAGGTAGAGTTGCTGTTTCACAATGCCAGAGAACCAGGTTTGATCCTGATCACTGGTGCTGTATGTACAGAGTTTGTACATTATCCCTGTCAACACTAGGGCTTTCTCCGGGTGCTCCGGTTTCCTCCCACACTCCAAAGACATGCAGATTTGTAGGTTAATTGGCTTCAATAAATACCTGATCACTGGCCAGCGCAGTGTGGAAAGTGCTAGAGGTACTCAGTGGATCAGGTAACCTTTAGTTTAATTTAGTTTAGTTTAGAAATACAGCACAGAAACAGGGCCTTCGGTCCACCTAATCGATCCCTGCCCACCAACACAATCATACACACACTGGGGACAATTCACCTTTAATACCAAGCCAATTAACCTACAAACCTGTATGGCTTTGGAGCATGGGTGGGAACTGGATCACCCAGAGAAAATCCACGCAGGTCACAGGAAGAATATACATACAGACAACACCCATAGTCAAGATCGAACCCAGGTCTCTGGCGCTGTAAAGCAGGAACTCTACCCCTGTGCCACTGTGCCAGTGAAAATGGATAGGCTAAGTCTGAAGAAGGTTCCTGACCTGAAAGATTGGACTCGCTGGGCTGAAGGACCTGTTTCTATGCTGTATCTCTAAACTCAAAAGTCTAAAAGCAAGGAGTAAATCGCTCTGTTGGAAACTTTGCTATCAAGCAATGGCCTTGCTCGCATTCCTGCAAATCGATAACTCATCCCTGCGTTGTTAAAGAAACGATGAATTAGGTATTTCTCCTGTGTGAACATTAGGAGAGAGGGACTAATTAATGGAAACAAAGACGCTAAGCTTTTCTCTTTCAAGTCACTCTGTAGGTACAAGTGTTAGCTTCGGATGGTAATCACTCATTGACATTAATTATAAATGTAACATTTGTAATTGGTTCATTTTGTGAAATAATTCATCTATTTTGTTCCTCTACTCAAAACCTCTTGTAATAAAGGCTAGCACACTATCTTAACAACCTTTATCACATCCATTTTGATTGTCCTTTCCTTTGGTTTAGTTTAGTTTTAGTTTAGAGAAACAGCGCGGAAACAGACACATCGGCCCGCTGAGTCCACGCCAACCAGCGATCCCGATTTATACAAGCACACACTACACACTAGGGACAATTTTTTTTTTTTTAACCGTAGTCAATTAACCTACAAACCTGTGTGTCTTTGGAGTGTGGGAGGGAACCAGAGCTGCCTACCTGGAGAAAACCTAGGTAGGTCACGGGGAGAACGTAAAACCCGCGTACAGATGGCACGTAGTCAGGATCGAACCCATGTCTCTGGCACTGAAAGGCAGTAGCTCTACTGCTGCGCCACTGTTCAGTCCTGGTTTGCATTGTGACCAGTAACATGTAAGCCAGAGATAGGCACATAAAGCTGGAGTAACTCAGCGGGACAGGCAGCATCTCTGGAGAGAAGGAAAGGGCGACGTTTCGGGTCGAGACCCTTCTTCAGCTGAGTTATGCCAGCTTTTTGTGCTTATCTTCATTTTAAACCAACATCTGCAGTTCCTTCTTACACAGTATGTAAGCCAGGGTAGATCTTATCGACTAACCCCTATACATTGAAATTCATTCCGGAATCATGTTGGGTCAAGGCTGCTATACCCACTGACCTTCAAGGCAGTACAGGATTTATGAAATGGGCCCAAACATACTGTGAGATATGTTACCTGCCTGAATTGTTTTTCACCCCTATCCCAGATTTACACCTCCCTGTCAAACCCGATTTCTTTCATCTCCTAAATCCTTCATTCTGCAATTGTTAATTTACTAAGTGTTATGCTTTGCTTCACTTTTTATTTCTTGTGCCGAGTTTGCAGTTACAATCCCGCTTCCTGGATCTCTCCACTGCCCTTTTGTGTGCTTCCTCTCTCCTTTGTCTTTCAATTCAAAATCTCTTTCCATCCTTCTTAATTTATTCCTTGACTTTCAGCATGGAAGGCACTTCATTGAATACATAATTTTTGGGTTAACGTTTAATAATTAGTCATCTTCACAGGCCTATTTATAGTGTTTGGTGAAAACCAGTCTTTTGGGAGTGCTACAAAAATCAGATGGAGAATGAGAATCATGCTAGCTGTAGTTTCAGTTTGAATTTTACTTTATTTTCCAAAGCACATTTGTATAACTTGCAGCACAGAACTTAACGTATATTGGGTTAACTTAACGGATTGGGTTAACATATGTGGAGCTTTTGATAGCTCTGGGCCTGTACTCACTGGAGTTTAGAATGATGAGGCGGGATCTCACTTTTGCCACTAGTCTTAATTTTATTTTTCATTTTTTAAATGCCAGTGTGCAGTACCAGTGCATTCCATCACAAAAAAACCCACTGCATATTACCATCACCTTTTCTCTGCTCTTGCTCAATGATCAGAATTTTATCCTCAGGTGACACAGTGACACAGCAGTAGAGTTGCTGCCTTGCAGAGCCAGAGACCCGGGCTTGTTCCTGACCTTGGGTGTTGTTTGTGTACAATTTGCACGTCCTCCCTGTGATGGCATGGATTTTCTCCGGGTGCTCCGATTTCCTCCCACATCCCAAAGATATGTGGGTTTGTAGGGTAATTGGCCCTTTGTAAATTACAGCAAGTGTGCAGGGAATGGATGCGAAAGTGGGATAATATAAAACTCGTGTGACTAGATGATGGATGGGCAGTCTGGACTCGGTGGGCCGAAGGGTGACATAGTAGCGCAGCGGTAGAGTTGCTGTCTTACGGTGACAGGGACCCAGGTTCGATCCTGACTATGGGTGCTATCTGTATGGAGATTGTACGTTCTCCCTATGACCACGTTGGTTTTCTCCAGGTGCTCCAGTTTCCTCCCACATGCCAAAGACGTACGGGTGTGTAGGTTAATTGGCTTTGGAAAAAATCATTAATTATCCCTAGTGTTAGCGTACGGGGATTGCTGGTCAATGCTGACTCGGTGGGCATGTTTCCATGCTCTATCTCTAGCTTTTAACAGATTTACTTATTTGAAAATAACTTCCATGGTGATGGCCGTGTCATCCAGCGATGGATATAAGGTCTTGTACTTTAGTTCATAAATTCATGTTCAGAAGTTTTAGGAGCAGAATTAGGCCATTTGCCCCATCGTCTACTCCACCATTCAATCATGGTTGATCTATCTTTCCCTCTCAACCCCATTCTCCTACCTTCACCTCATAACCCCTGACACCCATACTAATCAAGAATCTATCAACTCCACCTTAAAATATCCATTGACTTGGCCTCCTCAGCCTTCTGTGACAATGAATCCAACAGATTCACCAACCTCTGACTATAGAAATTCCTCCTCATCTCCTTTCTACAAGTACATCATTTTATTCTGAGGTTATGGCCTCTGGTCTTAGATACTCCCAGTAGAGGAAATATCCTTTCCACATCTACTCCATCCAGGCCTTTCAGTATTCAGTAAGTTTCAATGAGGTCTCCATTCATGTAAACTCTCATCCTTCTGATATTGCCGGCCTTGATTGCACTTTTAATTTTAACCCCATGCTCAATTCTTTACCAAATACATGCCAGAAGTATGTTTGATTCAGGAACCATTCCATCATTACCACACATTGAGAAAAGATGATGAAGTCAAAAAAAAAGTGGGATAGCTAGTGTGAAAGGGTGATCAATCGATGGTCAGTGTGGTCAGTCATTTGACCCACTCAATGGGCCTAATGACTGGTTTCCATGCTGCATATCAGAGGTAAATCTTCTCAAAACTAAGAGCCATGAAGTAGGTATGTTACAAAACCTACCTGAATCGCCATTGGGAATCTGCCCTCAGCCATGTCGGCGATTTTGGCGCTGTTTGGAGGGGGCGGGTTTAAAACGCGATTTTTACTAGGCTGTACTAATCGCAGATGTTCAGCCTAGTAAATCATTAACGAAAAATCGCTGCAAGACCCGGTCGCAAAAGGTATTATTAGTTTTATAGGCCTCGATAATATAGTTTTTAATAGTTTAAAATTACTCTCTGATTCCGCAACATCTCGCAGCCCCAGGGTTTTATAAAGCAAACAATTAAAGGTATGTACCTTATTTTTACATTAAATGGGGCATATATATAACCCTATATATCAAGTTATCTATAACGAATCGTTCATTTTGGGCTTTTTATATCCCGCAGTATTTTTCTCGGCATTTGAAGGCACTAATCTAGCGCGCTGTCAACATTCTAAACCAGCGCGTTCCACATGAACCCACTAGAAAGCCGATTTAAATGGGCATTTATTTACAGCAATTGAACACTAAATTCCTTCCATTTGGCCTATAAATTAATGTAAATTAGATATAAAAATCATGTTATATTGTGAATTATTTGTGAATAATCTTTGGACACTTAGGCTATTTAAAAATGTTAATCTTTCCTTAAGAAATGGGCCTTTGATTATCCAAGATCACAGCTTTTTTGTAATGTCCATTGAAAATCAATAGGGAACAAGATGCTCATTTCCGAGTATGAAAATGGCCATAACTTTTTTATTACTTGAGATATGAAAGTGAATTAGGTGTCAAATTAAACTTATTGTTATGCTTTATCTGATGGGATAAATTGCAGACTTGATTTTTTAAAATCTCAAAATTTTGTAACATTGCTACATGGAGCTAAAACACGAAACAGCACAAAGTGCTAGAGTAACTCAGCAGGACCCATCGACGACATCACCGTACGCATTTAGACAGACATGAACAGGTCGGGAATAGAAGGAGAAGAAAGGATGCAAAGTGCTGGAGTAACTCAGCGGGTCAGGCAAGATCTTTGGAGAACATGTATGGATGACATTTCAGGTCGGGATAAACCCCATCCAAAAACATCACCTAGACGATCCCAACCCGAAATATCGTATATCCATGTTTTCCAGGGATACTGCCTGACACACCCAGTTACTCCAGCAGTTCATGTTGGGTTTTTTTGTAAACCAGCATCTGCAGTTCCTTGTTTCTACAAGCCCTTTAGAATATATCTGTACAATGTGAACCGTTCAATTGTATTCAAGTATTGTTTTTCTGCTGACTGGTTAGCATGCAACAAAAGCGTTTCAATATACCTCGGTACACATTACAATAAACTAATCTAAGCTAAACTGAGCTAAACCACCAACTCTCTCTCTCCTCAGAGGCTGTTAGATTTGCCAAGTCTTTCCAAAATTTTCAGAATCTGCAGGCTTTTCTTTTTCAATTACTGGCAGTGGGTTCTGCGGCACACTGCAGGGCAGGGAGATGTAGCTCTTCATGATCTGTAAATGTCCTAAGTGTTGAGATTGTGATTTGCCTTTGAGCGGTTCTTGCTGTATTAGCAGGCTAATTAGTGCTAAATTTAGCAGGCCGATTCAGAGTTATCACTTTGGTGCGATGGACTTTGACAGTGAGCAAATCATCTCGGGGCTGTGTAAAGGAAACCTTTTCCTGTCACTAACCAAATTGTGTCTTGGTTTGATGTGTTTGATGTTGATGCTATTTGTCAAAAGTAGATGCACTGCCTGGTTCCGCAGTGATAATGATCTGTCTGAATTATGATTAAATGATTCAGTGACACTTTATTGTCACATGTACTTAGGTACAGAGAAATGCATTGTTTTGCATGCAGCCCAATAAATTCATATGGTAGACCTCACCAAGGCAGTCGTTTAGTTTAGTTTACAGATACAACACGGAAACAGGCCGTTAGGCCCACCGAGTCCTCGCCAATTAGTGATCCCCGCACACTAACACTGTTCTACACACAAGGGACAATTTTACAATTTTACCAACGCCAATTACCCTATAAACCCGTATGACTTTGGAGTGTGGGAAGTAACTGGATCTCCAGGAGAAGATTCACACATGTCATGGGGAGAACATACAGACTGCACCGATAGTCAAGATCGAACCTGGGTCTCTGGAGCTGTACGGCAGTGACTCTACCGCTGTGCCACTGTACACAGGTGTCGCCACGTGTCCAGAGCTGACAAAGTTACAAAAGCATCATGCATGTCCTCTAATTTGATTACTACTACGTCAGAGAACTGAGCATCATGGACACAGTGTTTAGGTTTATTATTGTCACGTGTACCACGATAAAGTGAAAAGCTTTTGTTTGCTTGGTATCCAACCAAATCAGATAATACTGCTCATGAATACAATCAAGCCAAACACAACCACAACATGTAGAAACAAGGAACTGCAGATGCTGGTTAATACACATAAGGATTTAAAGTGCTCGAGTAACTCAGTGGGTCAGGCAGCATCTCTGTAGACCACAGATAGGTGACGTATCGGGTCGAGACCCTTCTTCAGACTAATTGTAGGGGGGTAAGAAAACTGGAAGAGGAGAGAGGAGCGCAAAGCATCACAGGTAATAGGTTCATGCTGGTGATGGGGGGGTTTTCTTGGGCAGATGGTTGAAACAAAGGCCAAGATAAAAACAGAAGCTGTGAGAAAGGATTCAGTAGTTCTGGTGGAGAATTAGGTAAATTTGAGGTCCATTGCAGGTCTGGGCGAGTGTGGCCTGGAGCACAGGAGAGACAGAGCGAAGAGAGAGGTACCTGAGTACAGAATATAGTTTCTCACCATCACATGCAACTGTATAGAGACCGATGTCCGTAATGAGGTGGGTGGGGAAATCAGGGCTGTACCCAAGTTTTGCATGCTATCCAAACAGATCAGATATATCAAATATCATCAATTCATTAGCTATGGTACTGTCCGATTCACCTCTACCCTATTAAGAACATTGGACTTTGTCTTTGCAACTGATGCGCTACAATGCTGAGAACTATATTCCACACTCTGCATTCCCCACCCCAGTCATCCTGCTGGTTTTACTGTTCATATCCCTTCATTATCATCTCTTCCACAGCCAACAATAGACCATTGTGGGCTCTACCTTTCCTTGGTCATCGGTGAAGGCTCTGATTTGTTCTGTACCTTTTCATACCTCACGTTTCCCTCTCCCGGCCCTCAGTCTGAAGAAGGGTCTCAACCTGGCGGCGCCAGCATGTGGCTGCCTCGCCAACAGTCTGTCTGTCCTTTCTTCGGTTTTTGTTATTTTAAGTACATGTTAAATAGTATGTTTTAGTGTTCCTTGGTTTGTTTTGGGGAAAACTTTTTTTCAATCACTTACCTCAACGGAGATGCGATTTATTTCCATATCGTATCTCCGTCCCCACTGCGGCCTAACATTGTGTTGTGGCGCGAACTTTCCTGAGGACTGACCCAGCACTTCAAACGCAGGCGCGGCACGGACTTACCATTGTGGTGCTTGCGATCCCTTTGCCGGAGATGGACTGTGGAGAGCTCCAACCATGGGCCTGTGGACTTTAATATCGTGGAGCCCGCAGTCTCTGGTTCGGGAGACCGATTCGGGAGCTCCAAGCCACGGAGAGTTTCAACCATCCCGACACGAGGGCTTCGGATCATCGGCTGCGGGAGCTTTGATGGCCCCGACTGTGGATGATTCGACAGTTCCGACCGCGGGAGAATAAAGGTTGGAGTTTATTACCTTCCATCACAGTGAGGAATGTGGGGAGACACTGTGGTGGATGTTTATGTTGACTTTTATTTTATGTGGCTGTGTGTCTTGTTGCTTTTCACTTAGTATGGCTGTATGGTGACTCAAATTTCACTGGGCCTTAATTGATATGTGTGACAATAAACTGACCTTGAAACCTTGACCTTGACCTGAAACGTCACATATTCCTTTTCCCCAGAGATGCTGCCTGACCCGTTGAGTTATTCCGGGGGCAACCAACATCTGCAGTTCATCCCAATACATCAATATTCTCCAATTGTCCATCACCCCTATTAATTAGAATTGTCACTGAGAAACACACTTATGTAAATTAAAATTGACCAAACCAAAACAGAACAGCTTGGTTTATCAGTAAATGCTGCTATCTGCTAGGGTGACAACTGCCTTCAGAACGGATAATTCTTCAGCTAATTAGTGTCAGCTGTAATTAAGATCGAAGGGCATTGCAGGTAGATTCCAAGCGGTCCTGACTGTTTGGCAGCGGAGAGAGATTTTTCTGCAAGGAGACCTAACCTCCCTACACCGGACACGTTTACCTGCGTTATTCTTGATCGTGAAGTTGGGGTTCCGGGAAATTTCCGGTGCCAGGCTGTAAAAGAAGTACTGCCCAGTCTTCGGGTCATCTCTGTCCGTAGCACTGACCGTCTGAATAACCTGTCAACATGTAAGTGAAAGAGGAGGGAAAATAAGATGCGTCGTCACATTTTCATGGCATATCACAGTCTCATGTCACATTATGGGCGGCACGGTGGCGCAGCTGCTAGATCCGCTGCCTCTCAGTGCCAGAGTCCTAGGTTCAACCCTGACCTTGGTTGCTGTCTGCATGGAGTTTGCACATTCTCCCTGATGTATTCTGCTACATGAATTTAAATTCTCCAAGAGCTGCTGCCTCAAAAAGGCAGCCAGCATCGTGAGAGATCTACACCATCCTGACCACACACATTTCATTCCTGCCATCGGGAAAAAGATACAGGAGCCAAAAATCTGTCATCTCCAGGTTCAGGAGCAGCTTCGTCCCTACAACTATCAGGCTATTAAACACTACAACCTCCAAATACACACCAAACTATATAGACTTGGGAGCACTATTTTTGGCTTTGCACTATTATTGTTAGTTAATTTGTCTTTTTGTTTTGTTTATTATGGATTTTACATAGTATTATGTTTACAAATCTGTTGTGCTGTTGCAGATATGAATTTCATTGAAGAAAGACACAAAATGCTGGGGTCACTCAGCGGGACAGGCAGCATCTCTGGGGGGAAGGAAAGGGTGAATTTAATTGCTCTGTTTCAGGATATATGACAATAAAACACTCTTTACTTTATTGCAGTAGGATTTGAACTAGTGAGGGTTCCCTTAATGTTTTTTTGAAACATTCCATGGGATCCGAGAGGGCAGATAGGTCCTTGGTTATAGGGGCAGCCCAGTGGTAAACCTGGTAGAGCCACTGCCTCACAGCGCCAGAGACCCTGGTCGATACTGACCTCTGGTGCCGTCTGTGTGTGGAGTTTATATGTTCTCCCTGTGACCACTTGGGATTCCTCTGGGTGCTCAAGTTTCCTCCCACATCCTAAAGACATGCAGGTTTGTTATTTGACGTCTGTAAATTACCCCAAATGTGTAGGGAGTAAATACAAAAGTGGGATAATATAGAACTTCTGTGAACAAGTGATCAATGGTCAGCATGGACTCAGTGGGCCTAAGGGCCTGTTTCCATACTGTATCTCTAAATTAAACTAAATCCTTGAGAGCTACAGTTACTATTCTGCACTATTATGGTCTCCTAGCATTGCTGATTATTTATTTTTTGTATTATTGATAATTGCATATTTATTTTACCTTAAAGATACAGTGTTGAAGTAGGCCCTACAACTCATAAAGACCATGGTGACCAACAACTAATTCTATCCTACACACTAGGGTCATTTTTATTGAAGCCAATTAATCTACAAACCTGTGCATCTTTGGAGTGTGGGAAAAAACCGTAGCACCCGGAGAGAACCCACAAGGTCATAGGAAAAATGTACAAACTCCGTGCGGACAGCACCTGTAGTCAGGATCGAACCTGAGTCTCTGGCGCTGTAATGCAGCAATTCTACTACTACGTAACTCTGCCGCCCACATTAACAATCCAAAGGTCTCACAGTCTTTGACAATTCTTTGAGTGTCATTGACGTAATAGGCCTGTTTGGTGGTACATATGACAATTAAACAGTCTTAAACTCTTGACATAAGGAATTGCAGGTGATAGTTGACAATATAAGACACAAAGTGGTGGAGTAACTCAGCGGGATAGGCAATATCTCCAAAGGATATGAATAAGCGCTGCTTCAGGTTGGGACCCTTCTTCAAATAGATTGTCATTGGGGGGGAGAAAGCTGGGACAGAGGTTGGGGCAGGACAAAGCCTGGCAAGCAACAGGTGGATACAGGTGAGAGGGGGGTTGATTGGTCTTTTCATTTCTGCACTTTCTCCAACCATCTGCCAATCAAAATTCAAAATAAAAGGATATAGCTTTAGAAAGGAGATGAGGAGGAATTTATTTTGTCAGAGGGTGATGAATCTGTAAATTTCATTGCCACAGAAGGTGGTGGAGGCTAGGTCATTAGATATATTTTAAACGGAGAGTCTTGATTATTAAGGGTGTCAAATGTTATGGGGAGATGGCAGGAGAATGGGGTTGAGAAGGAAAGATAGATCAGCCACCATTGAATGGCAGAGAAGATTCGATGGGCTGAATGGCCTAATTCTGCTCCTATAAATTGTGAAGCTAATAACCTGTAAACCCCCTTCACCTGTATCCACCAAAGCCTTGCCTAGTTATGATCCGCCCCCACCTCTCTCCCAGCTTTTGGTGCTATTCCTGCACATCCGAGTTCCTCCAGCACTTTGTTTCCTTATTTGACTCAAGAGTTGATGAATTATTTTTTGAAGTGTAGTCATTACTTAAATATTGGAAAGGCAGCTGCCTGATTGTGCAGAGCAAGAACACAGAAATAACAATAAATATTGAGCAGATAATCAATTTTATTTTTTTCTTGCTGATTGAGTGGTAAGTTTCTGTCAGGATACCAAGAGTAACTCTCTTGCCGTCTTGTAAATGGTGCATTGGCCTGATTTATTTGAATGAACAGATGGTTTGGGGTTACTGCTCAGGTGAAATAGGCCATAGAGTTGCTGCCTCGCAGCTCCAATGACGCAGTGTTCATGATCATCTCTGGTTCTGTCTTGGTGGAGTTTGCACGTTTTCCCTGTGACCAACGTAAGGAATAGGTGATGTTTTGAGTCAAACCCTTCTTCTGAAGAAGGGTCACAACCCAAAACGTCACCTATTCCTTTTTCCAGAGATGTTGCTTCATCTGCTGAGTAACTCCAGCATTTTGTGTCTATCTTCAATGCACACCAGCATCTACAGTTCCTTCCTACACAGTTGGGCTGGTTAGTTGGCACTGTAAACAACTGTGTGTGGAAGTAGAGTGTGCAGTAAGTTAATTGGCAAGTAGTGGGAATTGAATTGTGATGGGTGTAGAGTTAGTTTAAATGAGTGTTGATGATCGGCATGGATTCAGTGGCCGAAGGGCTTGTTTATATTCTGTCTCTCTGGTAGCAAGCAGGGGCGGCACAGTGACTCAGTGGTACATTTACTGCCTTACAACGCCAGAGACCCGGGTTCGATCCTAAATACAACTGCTGTCTATACGGAGTTTGTACATTCTTCTTGTGACCATAAGGGTTTCTCCGGGTGCTCCAGTTTCCGCCCACATTCCAAAGACATGCAGGCTTGTTGGTTAATTGGCTTCTGTAAATTGGCCCTAGTGTGTTGGATATAACTTGTGTATGGGTGATCAATGGTTGCCATGGACTTGATGGGATAAAATGCCTATTTCTGTGTTATATCCCTAAACTAAACTGAACTCCAACAGTACATGGTCTCTTTTTTGTAGGCCAACATCTGCAGGGTTCCAAACCGAAATATCACCTTAGCATCTTCTCCATAGATGCCTGACCTGTTCTGACTTTGGAGAAAACCCACGAGGTCACAGGGAGAACATGCAAACCACACAGACAGTATTGGAGGACAGGATTGAACCGGGATCTGTGGTGCTGTGAGGTGGCAGCTCTACTGCTCTGCCACTATGCTGCCTAATCTCTTTAAAATCTTTCCCATTTCATCTTAAAGTACTTTAATTTAAATTCCCTCTTACCTAGAGAAAAGCTGTGTTTATCTACCATATTTATTCCTATCAAAATCTTATAAACCTCAATCTCTCACATATGAATAAGCACAGTCTACCTAATCTCGATAACATGAAAAAAGCAAGCAATCAGCCATCCATAGCTAAGTGTTGCTTGACTTGCTGAGTCCCTCCGACAGTTTATTTTATAAGCTTTTCCATCCCTATACAGTCTTTATCTATATGTAACTCCATATCCTGTCAACGTCCTAACACTCTATTGCATTGGGGCTTTGCTTTGCCCGACACTAACAAAACCACTTCACTATCTTGCCACTAGGAAGAGGCAAAAAGAGCAATCCTGGATTAGGTACAGCATTCAACTCCAAAAGTGTGTTGGGTGCGTGTTAGATGTGCGATACACGGTTTTAGACTTTTACGTTTTAGACTTTTACAGATAGAAACATAGAAACATAGAAAATAGGTGCAGGTGTAGGCCATTCGGCCCTTTGAGCCTGCACTGCCATTCAGTATGATCATGGCTGATACAGCTTGGAAACAGGCATTTTGCCCACCAAGTCAATTGACCCCGTACACTAGCATTATCCTATACACGAGGGACAGGTTACAATTTCAAGAAGCCAAGTAACTGTGCCGCCCCCCTATTGCTGTCTCTCTTGACAAGTGATTGTTGAGCTCTTCATCACTCAACACACACATGGATGAAGAGTGCGTCCCATCAGTTTCTTGCTTTGCCGAGGTATGGCTTGAGGAACTATAAATGGGCATCAAAACCATGAAAGATCTCCACCCATCTACCTACCTGGCCGGATTTTCCATTTTCGCACAGGTAAGCTTCAGACTGCGAGGAAAGCACAGGAGCATTATCATTAACATCAAGAACTTTAATGGCCACAAGCGCCCGAGATATTTGGCTGTGGTTCCCTGCAGGTAGAAAGAAAGTAAGAAATTGTTGTCTAACGTTTCAAAAACTTAAAGATAAGTATTTGGCAAAATGTTTCTATTTATTTTCCTGCACCTTTCAACCTTTATTCCACAAAACCATGATTCAGACGTACGTCAGTGTTCCTTCATTATAATAAATAATGTTTGTGCCATAGGCAATTATCATCTTTGTGAGAGAGTCTAACCATCAAAACGTTGGCATTTAATAGCATCTTATCAGCAGCTTTTATCAGGCAACTGAACTATCCTATCACCAACTAGATAGCTGTCCTTATCTACCATCTAGCTCGTTGGAGACCCTCAGACTATCTTAAATCAAACTTTATTAGACTTTATCTTACACTAAACGTGATTCCCTTTGCCCTGTATCTGTAGACTGTGGACGGCTTGATTGTAATCATGTAGAGTTTTTCTGTTGACTAGATAGCATGTAACAAAAAAAAAAAAATTGCTGTACCTTAGTACATGTGACAATAAACTAAATTAAACTAAACCAAACCAATCCCCCACCATCAACATTCTGGGGTCACCACTCAAAATGCTGCCTGATCAATTGAGTTCCTCCAGTGTTTTGTATTTTGCTTAAAGTCATGTCTTCCTGCTCTGGACTTATCTACTAGAGAAAATAATTCCACTCCACATACAGTACCAAATACATCAATCATTTAAAACATCTCCTTAAGAACACCCATCAACCTCCAAACCCATAGAGTTTCCTAGGTCCTTGAGAAAGCGATTTGGAATCATTGCTCGGGAAGTTTGTGAGTTAAAACATACTATGAAACATTACCTCAAGGGGAAAGGGTAAGAAAATGTTTGTTGAAATATATAAGAATGAGAATTGGTCTTACTGAATATTAAGGTTCCGAGGGATTTGGCTCGGAAGATAATGAATAGATTTAATTTAGTCATAGAGTCATACAGCATGGTAACAAGCCCTTCAGCTCAACTTGTTCATGCCAATCAAGATGCCTCATCTAAGCTAGTCAATTTTATCCGTGTTTGGCCCATATCACTCTAAACCTTCCTATCCATGTTTAAGAAGGAACTGCAGATGCTGGAAAATCGAAGGTAGACAAAAATGCTGGAGAAACTCAGCGGGTGAGGCAGCATCTATGGAGCGAAGGAAATAGGCAACGTTTCGGGTCGAAACCCTTCTTCAGACAGTCTGAAGAATTAAATTAGACAGAAGGTTTCAAGTCAGTGACATTTTGGATGAACCTTCCTAGAAGAATAGTTTTGTTGAATCTATACTAACTCATTCTAAGGCCAATATATCCGTTTCACTGTTTGACTGCTCAAATTAAAACTAGAAATGTTTAACAAATGCCAAATACACCAGGTTTTGCTTGAGGTAGTTTGCCTCCAGGACATGAAATTTCCTGCACAAACGTTTTTCTAACTCATTAAAATGTAAAATGCCACTTCATAAATATGTGAAGTGTTTAAATCAATATTGAACACACCAACTAGCAAATAGTAGCTACATTTAGTCTGGGGGAGAAAGCATTGCAGGAAATTAATGTAAATCCCACCAAATGATCTGGCAAATATTTCACTTCAATCTGCAATGTAAACACTCATTTGGTATCCTTTCTAAATTGCTCATTTAGACGGGGAGAAGAGAATGAGTTTCTATCTGTTTCTCACTTGGTATGTGAATGGTGGTGCACTACGTGTCACTACGTGTGGCGTAATATTACAAGATGTGCAAAGTTGCACTGGGATAAATGATTAGGAAGGTGAATAAGGTGTTGGACTTTACTGCCGGACAGATGGCGTGCAAAAGTAGATGATACTTTAGTTACTTTACTTTCGAGATAGTGTGGAAACAAGTCCTTCTGCCCACTGAGTCTACACCAACCAGCGATCACCTTAGCACACCAGCACTATCCCACACATTAGGGACAATTTACAATGTTTACAGGAGCCAATTAATCTACAAACCTGCATGTTCAGTTTAATTTAGTTTAGTTTGGAGCTAAAGTGCAGAAACAGGCCCTTCGGCCCACCGAATCCATGCTGACCAGCGATCACTCTGAACACTAGACCTATCCTACACACTAGGGGCAATTTGAACATGTTACAGAAGCCAATTAACCTACAAACCTGCATGTCTTTGGAGTGTGGGTGGAAATTGGAGCACCTGGTGAAAAGCCACAAGGACACAGGGAGAAGGTACAAGCTCCATACATACAACACCCATTGAATTGAACGCGAGTCTCTGGTTCTGTAAGGCAGCAACTCTACCGCTGTGCCACTGTGCCATCCTGAAGGCATGGCTGGCATTTGGTTATCTTGAAATTGAAATTGTCTTCGAGAAGGTAGCAAGCCTCATCATAGTCTTCTGCTGGTTTCCTGGTGCTGATGGAGTTCCAGGATTTAGACCCCAAGAAATGATGAAGAAAAGATGACACCAAGAGCTGGATTAACTGCAGATCACGAAGCATCTCTGGGGAACATGGATAGGCAATGTTTTGGATTGGGTCTGAAGAAGGGTCATGACCTGAAACTCGCCGATCCCTATTCTCCAGAGATGCTGCCTGACCCATTGTGTTACTCCAGCACTTTGTCTTTTTTTATTGCAAACTAGCATCTGCAGTTCACTGTATCTCCAATGGAAGGTGATATGTTGTGAAGTGAAGTTAGTGACTGAGGAGGGAAACTGCTGGTGCTCCCCTATGCCTGTTCCTTTTTACCTTTTTGATAGTAACGATCGTGTCTATGGGAGGTGTGGATGGAGTAGTTTGGGTTAGTACCGAGGATAGACCCAAAATGCTGGACTAACTCAGCAGGTCAGGCAGGATCTCTGGAGAAAAGAAATAGGTGATGTTTCAGGTTGGAACCCTTCTTCAGACCAAAGATCCTATAGCGGAACTAAGTAGATCACTCCTGCTAAATGCAATGGGCTGACGTGTAGTACGCAATGGAGCGGAATGTGGGCCTTTTTTTCATCCATTTCCGTAACCCAACCCAACCCGACTCGCAGTGTAATCAGCGTTGCGGGGGAACAGTTTGTTTTAATAAATTAAAATTCTGAAAATGAGAAGAAGATTTTTACCAAATAACTTTTATTTTTACGAGGATGTTTCCGTAACCGGCTTCCGTCTCCGCACTATTATCCTATGGGATTTTTGGTGTGGAGACGGAAGCTGGTTACGGAAATGGGGACAAAAGTTACCCATGAATCTGCCCATGACCGTACTACGTCTTTTTCGTCGAGTGATCTATCTTGCTTGCTATGGGATCTTTGCTTCAGACTGGAAGATAGAGAAGGCCAAAACAAAACAGGGCCAGCAACAGATGACCTCAAGAAGGGTGGAGTCCATAATGGCCCATTGTTGGCCAGAGAAGATGTGTTAATGACAGGGATGCAAGGATGCAAACAGTGGAAATAGTAAGATGTCTTGAGTGGGGAATGGTGGAGAGAGAGAGGGTGTTAAAAAAAAGCAGGAGTTACTTGAAATTACAGAAATCAATGTTCAAACCACTGGGTTGTAAGCTGCCCAAGCGAAATATGAGGCGTTGTTCCTCCAATTTGCGCATGGCCTCACTCTGACATTGGAGGAGGACCAGGATAGAAAGGTCAGTGTGGGAATGGGGAAAGGAGTTAAAATGGTCTGGGTCAGTAGTTGTATGGTGTTTTTTGGAGGATGCAGTATTATGGGGGTGAAAGGAAAGTTTGTGGAGCCGGTTGGGGTTCTGATCAAACAAGCTACTTTACCTAGATGGGTATAGGATGTCTAGAGTATTATGTATGGATTTACACTTATCTTAAAGGCAGTGAAGAGGGACTTCATTATTCCAAGGATGACGGGTTGCCTCATGATAAAAGGATGAGGTTGGGCTAAAGTTTATACGTAGGCATCTTATGCACAACCATTCACTCATTCCATCACTGATGCACAATAGCGGTAGTTTGTACCATCTGAAGGATGCATTGTAGCAACTCTCCAAGACTCCTTCCAAACCCACCTCTAACAGCAAGGACAAGAGCAGCAAAAAGCCTGGGGCCACCAGCACCTGAATGTTGTCCTCCAAACCACACACACACCATGACTTGGATATAAGACACAAATTGTTGGAGTAACTCAGAGAGGCAGGCAGCATCTCTGGAGAATATGGGCGGTAGCGTTTCAAACTGTGGGATCCTAAGTCCGAAGATGAGTCCCAAGTCAAATTGGTGCCTATCAGCATCGGAGGAAGAGTCCCAACCTGAAACTGTGTTCATTGTATGTTCTCCAGAGATGCTGCCAGATCCTCTGAGTTAGTCCAGCACTTGGTGTATTTTTGCATAAACAATGCTGTATGACTTGATGACCCTTTTACACCACACCATGTCCATTCCCACAGCTCCAAGAGGTGGAGCATGTGAACAAAGACTTGGCCTAAGATGGCACAGAGCAATGGAGGAATGGTAGAGGACACCAAGGGCCAAGCTTGGCCAGGCCGTCCCTGCAATGCCACCAGGACAACAGGCCTTCATGGTTAAGGTCAAGAATCCTGCACTTGCAAACAGGGACTTGAAAATGGTGCCAAATCTGGCGACTGTGTATACTGTCTCAGTATATAACTGCTATACACTTGGACTGTATCTGGGATGCTTATCTAAGATATATCTAAGTGCTTGTGTACAGTGATACTTATACTGAACTGCATACAAAAATGAATTTCACTGTACCTCAGAATATGTGAAAAGTAAAGTACCATTGAACCAATATATCAGTCTCAGGTAAAGGTTAACCACCCTGAAGCATTAGGTTAAATCAAGTCAAACAATCAACGTGGTACGTACGGGTTTCCATGGCGATAATGCTGATATTATGCCAGACATCAGATTCTCTGTCCAGGGGCTTTGCCAGTGTAATCTTTCCCTCATCAGCATTAATGTTGAACAACCTCTCAAGGTCGGTGTGGCGATCAATGGAATACCTACAAAACAATAGTATTCAATGATCATTCCCAGAAAAAAAATTGCATACACTCACAACAAAACCCCATTCAGTAAGTGGGAGAAGAGAACACTGCTAATTTCAGCTTTTGGATGATATAAAATAACCTACCCATTACAGATCTTAGCCAATCTCCCTTTCCATTTGAAAGTCAACATGCAATAACACCAGCTTTAAACCAGGAAGTCTTTCATTTCACAAACTCAAGATGACATATGAGACTTTACAATTAACTAGATACAAGAGACTGCACTACAGCATAAAACAAATTGCTGGAGGAACTTGGAGTTTAGATTACTGTACCGAGGTACAGTGAAAAGGTTTTGATGCCTGCTATCCAGTTAGTGGAATAGCTATACATGACTACAATCAAGCCATCCACTGTGCACAGATACAGGATAAAGGGAATAACGTTTAGTGTATGATAAAGTCCAGTAAAATCCGATTAGGGTCTGAGGGTCTCCAATGAGTCATATGGTAGCCCAGAACCACTCTCTAGTTTATGAAAGGATGGTTCCATTACCTGATAACAGCTGGGAAGAAATTATACCTGAATCAGGAGGTGAATGGATGGATGGATGGATGGATCTGGAGGTGGAGGTAGATGTGAATGGATGACAGATGCCGGCATGGACTTAATGTGCTGAAGGGCTGATTCCTGTGTCTTTCACTTTCAGTCAAGATCTCATTGACAATATTCCTCACCTGGACCTTATATGTGAAAGTGGGATAACATAGTACTTAGCCCCCAACGGATGATCATGCTGGCATCGTCAGTGGGCCGAAAGGCCTGTTTCTGTGTCTTTCTAGTCAAATTCTCATGGAAAATATTGCAGAGGTGGCCTCACCAGGATCTTGTTTGCAAAAGTGGAATTAACTTAGAACTGGTGTGAATGGGCGATTGATGGTCGGCATGGACTCGGTGGGCTGAACGGTCCGTATCCATACTGTATCTCCAAAGAGAACAACTGTAAACTAAACGCCTCATTCAGAAGAGATTCCCAATGTTATTCAGGAGGAGTCCAGGTCCTTGGATTGAGACGCAAACTAAACCTTCTGTCTCAAGGAGAAATGACCTTTGAACTGAGCCACACTGGTGCATAATCAACGTATCTTCAAATTATCCCCAACAAGTTTCAGACTGACCTTTCAAATCACAGTCACAAATTTCAATTCACTGAGTGAATCTCAGGGTGCTTGACAAGGGGTTTGGTGAATGATTGTGGCTTGAGAAGAACCACATGCACAACCAAAGGGCTAAAAAAAAGTGCTGATTGCTGTTTGAGTGCATCTTACCACAGAATGACAGCCGGCTCGATACCTGCAGATTTAATCTTTCAAAGCTCCTTCATAGCTCAGCATGTAGGAAGAATAATTTTGTCTTAAATTAGGCTGCAATGGTTCTTCGCGGGGCATTGTTATTATCAGGGAGAGAGAGAGATAGACAACAGCTTTGAACTGAGTACAGTAAATCATATGTGAAAATAAGAGCAATTGTCAAATCTTGCAAATAAGTGCTGAGGTTATTAAAAGGCACAGACAGATACAAGAGGTTTAGAAGTATAATGGGCCAAATGCAGGCAAATGGGACTAGCATAGATGGAGCATCTTGCTCGTCACTTTTGTCATGGCATGGACCAGTTGGGCTGAAGGGCCTGTTTCCGTGTTACATGACTGTAACTAAGTTGTACAAAACATTGGAGAGGCCACGTTTGGAGCATTATGATCAGTTTTTGGTCACCCTGTTATGGGAAAGATCTTTAGGAAGGAACTGCTCAAGAAAGAACTAGGAAGGAAATGTTGAAGAAGGGTTCCGACCCGAAATGTCACTTGTTCCTATTCTCCAGAGAGGCTGCTGACCCGCTGAGTTGCTCCAGCAGTTTGTGTCTATCATAGGAAAGATGTTGTTAAGTAGAAAATGGTGCAGATAAGATTTACGAGAATGTTGCTAGGACTCGAGGGCCTGAGGTATAAAGAGAGGTTGAGCAGGCTAGGGCTTTATTCCTTGGTATACGGGACTATGAGGGGTGATCTTATAGAGGTGTATAAGATCATTATCGGAATGAAAAGCAGAGCATAGAATAGTATAGCACAGGAACGAATCCTTCGGCCCACAACGTTTATGCCAAACATGATGCCTAGATAAATTGATCTCATCTGTCTGCCATGATCCATATACTGCTATTCCCTGGATTTCCATGTGCCGATCCAAAAGCCTCTTAAATGTCACTCTTGTATCTACCTCCCCCCCTCCCCCTGTGGCAATGCGTTCCAGGCCCCCATCACTCTCTAGGTAATAAACTTGCCTTGCACATCTCCATTAAACTTTCCCCCTCTCATGTTCATGTATTCCAACCCTCTTGTGCAGCCCAAAAGGTATTTGCCTTCCCCAAAGCCCACCACACTCTATGTTTGCTTTCTGCATCTCCTTATTCTTCTGCAGAATTAATGAAATCACATAATTTATACATCCATAAGTTCATGTTCTAGGAACAGAATGAGGCCATTCGACCCATCAGGTCTACACTGCCATTCAATCATGACTGACCTATGTGTCCTTCTCAACCCCATTCTCCAGCCTTCTGTGCATCAACCCGGATGCCCCTACTAATCAAGAATTTGTCAATCTCCGCATTAAAAATATCTATTAACTTGGCTCCCACAGCTATCTGTGGTAATTAATTTCACATATTCACCTCTGACTAAAGAAATGTCTCCTCATCTCCTTTCTAAAAGTACACCCTTTTATTCTGAGGCTGTGGCCTCTGGTCCTGGACTCTCCCACTAGTGGTTTACAAACCATTCTGTTTTAGCTCACTATGTAAAGAACTGCACATTATTTCAAATTACACTCCTGCATGACCATTCACCGAACCTGTCCTCCGTGTTCTTACAATCTCGTTGCGATCTCCCCACATCGCCCTTTCCTGTTGCGATCTGCATCAGTATATTATCATATTTTTCATCATGGAAGTTAATTGGGAGCAGGAAAGGCCCCAGAACTGATCCCTGTGGTAATCCATGAATAACAGTCTCTCAGCCTGAAAAATACCTCATATTTCCAACAGTTCCTTAACCAAGATTTATCCTTGTTAATACATCACCCTCAACCCAGTGGGATCTTGTTACATACAGTACTTTTTGCTGGATCATTAAAAGCATTTACAGTGGAGGTAGATAAATATTTGAAGGACCGAGAAATTGAGCCTGAGATGGAACTAGTAAAGGAAGAGAGGATGAGAGGAATGGATTTGGTAAATGCACTGAGTCTATTTCCCAGTGTAGGAGCATCAAGAACCAGAGGACATAAGTTTAAGGTGATGGGTGGAAAAGATTTAATAGGAACCTGAGGGGTAACTTTTTCACACAAAGGGTGGTGGGTGTATGGAATGAGCTGCCGGACGAAGTAGTTGAGGCAGGTACTATCGCAAAGTCTTAGCAACGATCAGACAGGTACATGGATAGAATAGGTTTAGAGAGATACGAGTCAAACGCAGGCAGGTGGGACTAGTGTAGATGGGCATGTTGGCCGGTGTGGGCAGGTTGTGCCAAAGGGGCTGTATCCATGATGTATGACTCTTTAAGAGGAGTTGAGGTTGGCATAGATCAGCCATGATGGTATTGAATAGCAGAACAGGCATGAGAAGCAGAATGGTTACTCCAGCTCTATGGCCCCGTGAGACCAGGCAGCAGGCTAGATATAGGGCCACTTGATTTAAACAACATATCTTTCTTTTTTTAATCCACAGAAGCCACCTCAAGATAAAGTGGAAACACATATCATTGAATAATATCAATGATGCAAATTATATTTGTCTCTATCGCATCTCAAAATGGGTTTTAAATTTTAATCGTTTTAAAATTTGATTTGCTATCTCAGCTGCGAGTTTGGAAATGCTAAATTTAGTGCTGTGAGCATAGCTCACTTTTGGACTACACAGGCTAAATCATGCTATTAGGGTATTAAATCTTCCTGTGCACTTCTATTATTTGAAGCTATTTGCTGAGACACAAATAGATCAATTGAATAAATAGATAAATCAAATACTCGCAGCCTGGGTACAGTGCAGGTTATATAAAGACCACATTTCTCTCAGCGGTCGAACAAAGAAAGACTTGCATTTATATAGCTTCCTTCACACGCTTCTTGCCCATGGAGTACTTGTGGAATTGAGGCCACTGTAGGGAACAGCAAGATCCCATGAACAGCAACATCACAATGATGAAACAATTTGCATATGAATGTGTGTGATATGTTTTGTTTGGGATTTGTGTGTGTTTGTTTGTGTCAGCATATTTTTGTGATCATTTAGTGTGTGTTTGTGTGCACCTAGGTGTTGCCCTTCATATGTGGATGCGTCTATGTATGCTATCACTTTATGTATGCGTGTGTGTTATGTGTATTGATGAGAGCATATAAAGTGAAAGGTGGCATTTATTTCTATGTATGCTTCAGAGGATGGAATCCACCAGCCTTGCCTTACCTGCAGTTCACGGGTGTGCGATCCCACTCTATGTGTTTACATCCATGACTTGGTACCCAGAAGCTTGATACCCAATGAATGCCGCAATGCCAGGATATATGTGTGTGCGCTTAGGTGGAAAGTGGACCAAAGCATATTGGGAACATTTGCTTTGATTGCATGTGAGTGTGAGTGTGGGCATATGTGTGTGTGCATGCATGCCAGTGTGTGTGTAGGTACACATGTGTGTGCGCATTGTGCATGCTTGTGTGTGTGTGGGTGGGGAAGGGGAATAGATTTTGGGGAGAGTTGTCTGTGGTTGCATGTCTGTTTATGTATGTCTCTATGTGTCAATGTGCACGTATATGTCTGTGTGTATGTAGGTATGGTACGGAAGTGTACCTATGAACTGTGTGTGTGCACGCCCACGCATGTGTATATGCATGCTTGTGCATTGGATGTGTGCCCAAATGTGTGTGGAGTGTGAGAAGTGTGTAAGGTATGCTATGAAGGTGTAATATGTGTGTGTGTGTATGTGTATATGTTGCATGAGATTCAATTTAATTCAATTGCCCTTTATTGTCATTCAAACATGCAAGTTTTGAACAAAATTTCGTTCCTGCAGTCATAACAGCAAAAAAAAGACAAAAACACACAATTAACACAATTCCACATAAACATCCATCACAGTGAATCTCCAAACACCTCCTCACTGTGATGGAAGGCAAAAGTCTTATCTCTTCCTTGTCCTTTGTTCTTCTCCTGCGGTCAGGCAGCCATCTGCAACGTCGAGGTGACCGGGGCTCCCGATGTTAAAGCCGCGGGCGATGTTATGTCCTGCTACCGTCTAAGCCGCGCTGGGCGATGTAAGGCCCTGCTTCGGGCTGATTCAAACCCCTTGATTCGGGCGGGCGAAGTTGCCGTTGCGGGAGCTCCAAAAATCGGTCTCCCACCAGGGACCTGCGAGCTCCCGACTCCACCGTCCATAGGGCCCGCGGCCGAAGCTCCGAAGTCGGGTTGCAGCTGCAGCATCACCACAGCTCCGAAGTCAGCCAGTATACCTATGAACTGTGTGTGTGCACGCCCACGCATGTGTATATGCATGCTTGTGCATTGGATGTGTGCCCAAGTGTGTCAGCCAGATGGTGAGTCCGCAGCGTCTACGGCTGGAGCCCTCAAGTCGATTCCGGTTGGAGGCCATCAGCTCCACGATATTAGGCCCCAACGACAACGGGGAAACGACAAGGGAAAAGTCGCATCCCCAGTTCAGGGAAGAGATTAAAAAGTTTCTCCCACCCACCCCCCGCCCCCCGCTAAAATAAAACCAAAAACATACTCCCAACAAGACAAAAGAAAGAAAAAAGACAGACGGACTGCCAGCACCCGTCATAGGTCGGCATGGCGACATGCCCCCTGGTGACACCCCGCGACACCCACAACATGTCGCCAGGGGTCGCCTGTACGGTTGAGAGAGGTCTCCTAGTCACCCAAAGAGTCATAGCGTGTTTCTCGTCGCCGCTGAATTTTCAACATGTTAAAAAATGTTGGCGGCCTAGAATGGGTGCCGGCAGTCACCGAAAAGGTTGTGTAAGTGGGACAGCCCCTTGTATTGTCCCTAATGCGTAGGATAGAACTATATTTGGAGTCGCTGGTTGTCGGACTCGGAGGGCCAAAAGGCCTGTTTCCTGCTGTATCCCCAAACTAAACTAAACTCTAATGATGTCTACCACTGCTGAGTAGCTGGTGACCCTCAATTTCAAGGTTCACAGATGTTTAATCAAAACAATAGACACATGGTGAGCTGGCATATAGTAGTCAATTTCCTAGATGAACTCCATAAATGATCGGCACCAGTATTCCCAATGCTACAGCAGCTGAACATTGACCTGGGGAGTCAAAGGACACAGAGGTATGGAGAGTAAATTTTAGTTTAATTCAGAGATACAGCTCGGAAACAGGCCCTTTGGCCCACCGAGTCCGAACCGACCAGCGATCTCCATACATTAACACTATCCTACACACACTAGGGACAATTTTACATTTTATACAAAACCAATTAACCTACAAACCTGTACGTTTTGGGAGTGTAGGATAAAACTGAAGAGGGCAGGGAAAACCTATGCAGGTCACGGGGAGTACGTACAAACTTTGTACAGACAGAAACTGTAGTCGGGATTGAACCCAGATCTCTAGTGCTGTAAGGCAGCAACTCTATCTCTGCGCCACCATGCCACCCTCTGTATTCTAAATGCAGCAAGAAACCAGGATGCAGCCTTCCCTACCTTACAGAGCTATCGCTGACATCGGGGTCCCGAGCCAGAACCTCCCCTATGAGTGATCCGAAGGCCGCGTTCTCCCTCACTTCCAAGAAGTAGTTGGGCAAGGAGAATACTGGAGGTTCATCTGCATCGTCCACTGTGATCTTCACGGCAGCCGTGTCTTTGAAGGGCCCCTTGCTGATGAAGCGCGGGTCAACGTGCGTGTTCCCTGCCTCCACCTTCAAGGTGTAGGATTTCTTGATCTCAAAGTTCAGGGCCTGTGGGAAGTGACAAAGACGAATGATTCCACTAATAACTAGAATTAATGCAAGAGCAGAACAAATGATTTTAACACTGATGGATGGAATTTCCTTGGGATTGGTACATCTCATAACAAGTTCACCCAAGTATTAGTGCTCAAAAATAATTAGGTTGTTTTTCAGAGATTATTTATTACACATATTATATTTGGAGAGTGGAAATCTCCTTACTACGCTATTAATATTTTTCCACCCGTATTATAACACTCAAGGTCTTTTCGTTTTTCCCACTCATTCATTTATTGAGGCAATCTATTAAAATGTTGCCAGTCATTACACATACACAGAACCACTTTGTCTCTTCATTATTAAAGATGTGCATGATTATATTAAGTGGGGATCATGCTGTTTTGTTCTATGGTTTTTCTACTGTGATCTTATTGGATAGAAGAATCAAGTGCTCAAATAATGAACCAATTTAACTTTCATTCAATCTGTAACAAGAGCACAAAAATTACATAATTAGTGTGCTGTCTTGTAAATTAACCTCTACAGGTATACCGATGTTGTGTCTTAATGTATCCTGAAGGCATTTGTAATGATGTGAGAACATATTTCTTTCATATTCTTTCATGGGAGACCCCTTCCACCCATGCAACGGCCTGTTCCAGCTGCTATGGTCAGGCAAACGCCTCCGTTGCCATGTTGTGAGAACAGAGAGGTTGAGAAGGAGTTTCTTCCCAGAGGCCATTTGGACTGTAAACTCCTATCTCACCAGGGACTAACTTTACTGAACGTTTTTCCTTCCAATATTTAATATGTAAAATAATATGTGTGTGTTTATGATTGTGTTTATAGGTTGTTTGGTTGTTTGTTTGTTTGTCTTTTTGCACAAAGTCCACGAGCATTGCCACTTTTCATTTCACTGCACATCTCGTATGTGTATGTGACGAATAAACTTGACTTGACTTGACTTGACTTATAGAGTCACACAGTGTGGAAACAGGCCCTTCGGTCCAACCTGCCCATACCGACCAACATGTCCCATCTACACTCGTTCCACCTGGTTGCGATTGGTCCATATCCCTATAAAACAGACCCGGGTTTGATCCTGACTATGTGCGGAGTATGGCGGGCGAATTAGCAAGCCATGCATGGTGAATCAAAGAGAGCTTTATTGATGAAGTAAAGAGAACAACACACACATGAATGGGGGAAGGCTGTCCGGGGCTCAATACTTATACTAGGGCACACCCCTAAACCCCGTGACAACTCCTTCCTGCCATTACCCAGTTCCGTGACCCTACCCCCGACTGCCGAGGGTTCACATAGTGAGTGGCGCCACAGGACCCCCCCAGAACCGGAGGAACAAAAGCGAAAGGGTAGATGGACGAGGCTTTGCCCCCGCACATCCACTAACAGGGATTGGGCCCGGAGGAAACCTGCGCCAACAACGGCTGGGATACGTCGGCCACCGTAAAGTTCCAGGTAAAATGGCATCGGCCAAAAATGAGCGGGATCTTGCGAACACCATACGTCCATATGGAGCTGTTGTTGACTGCTGTCAGCAAAAGGCCCCGCTTGCCAGAATGAATGTCCACCCCCGATGGGGGTAAAACACTAACCTCCTCGCTTGTATCCCCCACAAAACGTTGTCCAGAGTGGCGATCCTACACGTAGAGGCGTTGCTTCAGGCCGACCACCACAGTGACTACTAGCGGCCGTTCCTGGCTTTTCCCAGATACGAGCAGGGCGGGCGGCACTGACGGGATGCGGGACCCCAGCGCTGGTGGTAGTAACACCACCTCTCCTTACCGGGGTCGTTCGGGACAGGCAGTGCAGGGCCTGGTTTCTAGATACGCGATCGATCGAGCCACCGCCCTGCTGCGTGGCTTGCCACAGCTCGTCCGCACGCTCTGCTAGCAGCAAGGGGTCTGCAAAATCCTCACCCTCAAACAGCAGGTGGATGTCGTCCGGCATCTGCTCCAAAAAGGCGTGTTTGTAAAGCAGACAGGGCCGATACCCATCCATGAGGGGGAGCATCTCGCTCATGAGCTCTAATGGCTTGCGATCGCCGAAGCCACCCATTTGCATAAGCTGCGCTGCACTGTCCCGGCAGCTGAGCCCAAAGGTCCACAAGAGCAGCGCTTTAAGGCCCTCATATTTGTCCTGATCCGGCAGCGCGCGTAGGTAAGGGACCAGGCGACTGGCCGTCCTCTGATCCAAAGCGCCAACCACATAGTAGCACTGGGTGTCGTTGGCCGTTATGTGTCAATCGTGGAACTGGGCCTCGGCTTGTTGGAACCGCACCTGGAGCACGATGTCCAGAACATGGGCAGCTTCAAGGAGACAGCATTCTGCTGGGCCGCAGTGTCAGCGACCTCGGGATGTTGAGGTTGATCGTTGTCTGCAAACATAATTGAAATCCAAACTGACCTGTTTGGATCGTCAGGGTCACAAATATGGCAGGCAAATTAGCAAGCCATGCGTGATGAATCAAAGAGATCCTTATTGATGAAGTAACGAGAACAACATACGCGAATAGGGAAGACTGACCCAGGGCTCTATACTTATACGGGGGCACACCCCTAAACACCGTGACAACACTTTCCTGCCATTAACCAGTCACTTGACCCTACCCCCGACTGCTGAGGGTTCGCATAGTGAGTGGGCTACCCACTGTGTGGCACCACAGCAGTCGGTATGGAGTTTGCATGTTCTCCGTGTGTTGGCATGGGTTTTCCACAGGTGCTCTGCAGAGTTTCCTCCCACACTCTAAAGACGTACAGGTTTGTACGTTAATTGGATTTGATAAGTTGTAAAATTGTCCCTAAGGTGCGTAGGTTAGTGTACAGGGTAATTGTTGGTTGGCGCGGACTTGGTGGGCCGAAGGGCCTCAAAGTATCATGAAAATTTAAAGTCTAAAGTGTAAATCGTCATTGCATCCAGCATTTCAAACCCTTCAAGACCTTTGCATGTTTTTATAAGGTCTCTTTCCAATCTGAACTCCCAAGAATACAAACCCTATCAACTCATACAGTTCTACTCACAATCCCCTCCCCCCCCTTGCGACATTCTGCCACACTACTCGCTTGAACAATTCCACTGCTCACCACATTGAATCCCTCTTCAGATCACACCTTCCCTAGCCAACATTGGACCTGGTCTTATCTCGTCTCCACACCCTGTCTTTAGACCGAAGAAAGGTCACAACTCAAAACATCTCATATCCTTGTACTTCAGAGATGCAGCCTGACCTGCTGAGTTACTCCAGCACTTTCGTATAAACCAACAGTTCTTTGTTTCTACACATGCAGTAAACCCACCATTCCTGGAGCCAATTTAGTGATCTCTACTCCACCTTCTCTATGAATTTTTCAGTGCATCATTTCTTAGATGACACCGAAACTGTGCACATCACATCAGGTGCATTCTCACTAAGGTCCTGTACAATTGCAAGAACACATTCTCAGGCCTCCTTTGATAATAAAGTCTGCACAAAAATGCCTTGTTAATCATTTATTGCACCTGCATGCCTGCCTTCAGCGACTTTAGTACAAACATACCCAAGTCTGTTTGAACATCTACAATATCCAATCTCTCACAGTTTAACAAATGCTCTGCCTTGTTTGGATATATAAGGTGTTCCTAATGCAAGTGCTTGGAACCTGGACAACATTTAAAGGATATTTGGACAGGCAGATAGACACAAAATGTTGGAGTTACTCAGTGGGTTAGGCAGGATCTGTGGAGAAAAAGATTAGGTGACATTTCGGGTTGAGACCCTTCTTTGGACAGGTGTGTGGATAGGAATAGTTTTGAGGGATTTGGGTCAAACGCAAGGAAATAGGACAAACTTAGACAGATGTCATGGAAAATGTGGGTTAAGAACCTGTTTCCATGCTGCATGACTCTATGACACTAAATGAACCATCTATTCATTATCTTCCCAGCCAAGTCCATCAGAACCTTAATTTTCAATAAGACCAACTCTTATTTTTATCAATTCCAATGAACATTCAGCATGGACGAATTGGGCCAAATGGCATGTTTCCATGCTGTATGACTCGATGACTCCACGACGTAGTTTTTAGTTTTAGGTTTCGTTTTAGAGATACAGCACAGAAACAGGCACTTCGGCCCACCGAGTCTGTGCCAAACAACAATCATCCCGCACACTAGTTCTATCCCACACACAAAGCACTATTTATAAAAGTCAATAGTAAGATTAAACGAGAACTTAGCAGTTTGAAGTTTGATCGTTATTTTATGAGGAGTAATGTTGAGGGATTACGTGAAGAACCCCGCCAGGACGCATGCGTGTCATTCTACAAAGCAGCGGTGTGAAATCACAGATAACTGTAATGACTAAACATAGTAAGATTAGAGAAGAGATACCAGTTGAGTATATGATCAAGGGTGGGAGTGAAGGGCACGTAATCCCTCAACGTTACTCCTCATAAAATAACGATCAAACTTCAAACTGGTAAGTTCTCGTTTAATCTTACTATTTTACTTCGGAGTCACGTGAGTGACTACGTGAAGATTTTAAAGCTCTGTGATTTCATGCCGTGGAAACGAGTTCATGCATCACATCTGCCTTGATTATGGGGAGAATAGTGTTAACATCATTAGACATCAACGATAAATATATTAACACCAAATTATAGCCCCTATTTATGGGGTAAATTATATTACAGAACTTAAAATTGTTTCTGCACATGTTCCAGGTTCAATGATTGGTTTGTTATAAAATCGTTGGAAAGTTTTCTCCGTTGACCATGCTGCTGTCTTGAGGATTTGGTCCATAGGAACATCCAACTTCATAGCTTCCGATGTAGCTGCAGCCCTGCTGGAGTGAGATTTTAAAATGCTAGTGTCTACTCCAGCCTTTTTTAGGACCTGTTTTAGCCATCTAGAGATGGTCTGGACTGTCACTGTTTTGAGTGGCTGTTTGTAGCTGATTAAAAGTGACAATTCTTTCCCTCTGATGATCTTAGTATATTCCATATATAATAGTAAGTGTGTTACAATACAGAGACGACCATCTGTCGGGTAGGCCCTGAATTCTGTTTTTAGGCCTGCTGACCCCTGTCTGTTTTGTTTGACTAATTCATTGATCTTAAAAGTTAAATTTCCAGATGAAATAGTCATGTTGTCCAGCCTTAGTTTCTGTAGTGACTGGACCCTATGTGCCGTGACCAAGGCCATCAGCATGACTGTTTTCATAGTCAGTATCTGTAGGGACAGAGCTGTAGCTGGAGACCAGTTTCTTAACATGGTCAGTACAATGCTCACATCCCATATTTGGGAGTACCTGGTTCTTGGGGGATTCACATTAAAAATGCCCCTCATGTGTTTGGTTACCAGGGTGTGTCCCAACAGAATGCCGCTCTGTTCCTTGCCACAGGTATGTTGACAGAGCACTTCTGGCACAGTTGATGGCACTATGACTGAGCCTCTCATCGTAATGGAGGCTTGCCAGGAATTCCAGAACAGACGGGATATTCATAGATCTGTGGGTGATGTTTATTGTTGTGACAGTACTTCCCATTTCTTGATAACTCCAAGTACTGTTTTTTGGTGGACTGTCTGTGGGCCGCTGAAATAATTTCACTGTTCGGTCCGTCAGTCCCAGGTGTAGTAGACGTGCTTTCAAACTCTACAAATTAATAGGTTTATATAATTATGACATGGGTAACTACCCCTTGTTGCGGGAAGAACCAGTAAATTAGGTCTATGATGGATGGTGATGCATGGTTCTAATACCATGTCGGTATCACCGGGACCCATGGTTGAGTAGGCCAATCGGGTACTATCAAAATACCAGATGCGGAGTCTTGCTGTATATTCCTAAATACCCGACTGATGAGGCAGAAAGGAGGGAATGCATAAATAAACAATCCCCCAATGCAGTGAAAATGCATCTGTTGCCACTGCCCCAGGTTCTGGTTCCCATGAACATAATTCGATAGCTGGTGTGAGCCTGGATGCGAATAGGTCGATATCTGGTGTTCCATACCGTGCTGTAATTTCAGCAAATACATTTTTATCCAACATCCATTCAGTGTTTTCATTGAATTTTCGTGACCTGTTGTCTGCCACTAAATTTAGTTTACCTGGTAAGTAGGTAGCTGATATCCAAATATCTCTCTCTGGATACACTATTGCCAAATTGTGTTGGCCAGATTGTCACATAATGTCGATTTGTTTCCACCCATATGGGTGATATATGCTACCACGGTGGTGTTTTCAATTTGTAGTCTAACATGCTGGTGATATAACCCAGAACAATATGACTTAAAGCCATGGAATGCACTTAACATTCCCAGGTAGTTTATGCACAGTGTTTGTAATAATGATGCCTCCTGTGCATTCCATCTCCCCCACAGCTGGAGATGGAATTGGTAGCACCCCATCCAAGTGCACTGGCATCAGTTTGTAGTTCCATATACGGGTAGCTGATAATGTTTGGATTGGAACAATGCCTAATGTTATCTTTCCACCATTTTAGTTCCATTATGGCCTCTGTTGGTAGCTTCATTGGTCTGTCAAAATGACCACCATAATTTTTGAGTGCTCGTATTTTAGCCCTCTGTAATTTTTGATAATGTAAATGTCCGATTTGTGTGGCTGGAAACGCAGCCACTATAATTCCCATTATTCTTGCTACCAGTCTAATGGATGGTTTTGTGATGTCAATGATTTTGCTGCAAGCCTCCATGAAGGCTGTAACCTTTTCTTTCGGCAAAGTCACTGGCATGTGAACTGAGTTAAGGGTGAACCCCAGATGATCCATTGTGTTAAATAACATCTGTGATCACCTCTAATCGGTACTGTATAGTAAGCATCTTTTAAAACGATGCTTGCCATGTAGTAACCTAGGAAATCAATTGCTTAGCAGTAACAAAGGTTTCCATCTTGTAATGAATATATAGTACGAAAGTATTCAAATTAGTCAAATCTATGATGATGCGGCAACCACTATCTTGTTTATGATAAAGATTTTGGACTCGAATTCCTGTGATTCGTGTTGGGTTTCCTCCATTACTCCTTTTTTATATGGCCACTGTAGTTCAGCATGCGCTTTTGATTTTTCTTTGCCTGTAAGCATGAACATTCGGTTCGGTACATGCTGATCTGGAGGATTATGTTTTTGTATAAATTCTATGGTATAACCCTATACTTCTGAAAATATAAGTGTCGGTAGTTAATTTATTCCAAGCATCCAGATAGAATTGTAATCTCCCACCAACCTCGTAAGGAACCAGACCCACCTACCTCCATGGTTACTATTGGTAGGTTTGTTACTTTTTCGGCATCCTCCGTGGACGTTGAGGCGGCGATGTCTGGATCTGTAGTTGGGTCGGTGTTGAGGGTTAGCGCATTCCCCAGGAAGTACAGTCTGGGCCATTGAGCTTTCACCAGTTTGTCTTGGCCGACTGTGGTGCTTTTTCCCTGGCCGAAGTAGTTTTTAGACGTTGCTTTAATGAGCCCCAGGGTTTTACCCTCTTCATCAAGTTCTTTTACCTGTTTTGATAAGTTGCCTCCAAATAGTAATATTGGTGGTTTGGAGGTTCCAGGTTTGCATAGGCCTGCAAATTAGGGTCTAAAGCCGGATGGATGGCACTTCTTCCTAATGCTGTTTACTCGTATTGGTAGTTGCAAAATAAAGCCAGTGCATCCTGGTGATCTTGTGTCACGTCTTTTGTGTTTATTGTGCGGGCGAAAACCGTAATTCCCGTTGTTAGGACTTTCAGAACTTTCTGTAGTTTCAAGTTCCTGGCTCTGATTGAGACTCCGACATGTTTTCAAATACACTGGTTGACACTGGGAACATTCAGTGTTTTGCAGTTCCCTGGTGGTGCTGTGGTGTCCAATAGTGCCTGTCCTTATAGCTGGTTGAATGACAAGTAGTCGATACTTGCAGCTATTTTAGGTTCCAGGTTTTGGCCAGTTTGGTCGGGTTGAATAAACTGGGACACCATATCCAATAGGTTTTCTTGCACCCCATGTGCACTAGGGGTATGTTCTGCACCCCTCTTCAGGGTCAGCCCAGAATTGACCTCCTGTACTCCCCTTTGATGAGGGAGAAACACTGTGCAGCCCTACAAGAGATACTGCTGTAGGACTTACTAGCTGCCCACTGTGACTAGTCTCCATCTCCCGGAGCCTGTCACTTTGGAGTACTTGCTCCAATAGCCGCTCCAACTGGCTCCAATGCTCTTGGGCACTGGCCACTCGCGGCTGCTCCAGTTCCTGCAGCTGCTCCAACCGGCTCCAATGCTCACGGGCACTGGCCATCGCGGCTGCTCCTGAAGTTGCTCCTGCTCCAGTTCCTGCAGCCACTCCAAACCGGCCCCAATGCTCACGGGCACTGGCCGCTCGCGGCTATTCAGAGTCGGACTCATCGGAGTCAACAACTGTTAGTTTTTTGCTTCGCTCTACCGCCCGGCCATGGCCGGTGCGTGAGTGATGTCGGGTACAGCTGTTCCCATTTCGGGAGATTGGCGTGTTGTTGGCTGCTGCTGCTGGCTGCCCGGAAACTCCGCGGTTCTCCCCCGTCAGCTTTTTCGCAGCCTTCGTGGATCTGGTCCATGTCTCCACCTGTAAGGTAAGTGGAAGGAACGCAGAGTCTCCTTACCTGCTGTTCCCAGCTTTCAAATTCTGCCGCTAAGGGAACGTCGTTCCCCCTCCTGTGACTCGTTGCAATGCGTGTAGCGATATGACACGCATGCGTCCTGGCGGGGTTCTTCACGTAGTCACTCATGTGACTCCGAAGTAAAATTATCCTACAAACCTACATGTCTAGGAGGAATCCAGAGCACCCGGAAAAAACCCATGCAGTCACAGGGAGAACATGCAATCTCTGTACAGACAGCACCCATAATCAGAATAGAACCAGGATTCCTGGTGCTGTGCAGCAGCAACTCTTTTCTCCAGGTTATCTCCAGGTGTTCCCAAGACATAGGTTTACTTACACGCTCCCAAGACATATAGGTTTGCAGGTTAATTGGCTTATGTAAATTGTAAATTGTCCCTGGTGTGCAGGATAGTGCTAGTGTGCAGGTTGATCACTAGTCGGCGCAGCCCCGGTGGATCAAACGATCTATTTTCACACTGTATCTCTGAAGTAAAAGTAAAGTAAAATGAAAACCAAGACTGCAGTGTTAATCTACCATGGCAGCCTAACCTTGTTGCAAACCATAATAACCTTTCCACGTTGCTCTGAAGTGTAAGAATAGCTAGGTACGGACAGAATATTGTGCATTTATGTCATAAGGAAAAACATGATGTCTGTTTATTATATAAAACATGTATACGAAGTGGGGATAATGGCTTGGAGACAAATGGTTTTTCACAGTAAGAAGCAGCCAACCTAATCAAATCCTTGTCCCACCACCGGTCATTCCTTCTTCTCCATCGGGCGGAAGGTACGGAAGCTTGAAGGGCGTGCTACCTGATTCTGGAACAGCTTCTTCCCTTCAGTTATCAGGATCCTTAATGGTCCTTCCATAAGCTAGGGTACTGTCCGGTTCATCTCTACCCCATTGCAGACATTGGACTTTGGCTCTGGAACTGGTGTGCTGTAATGCTGAGAATTGTATTCTGCACTCTGTATCTTCCCCTTTGCTTTGCCTATTGTACTTGAGTTTAACTCGATTTTATTTAATTAAACCCAAACCTAGTTTAAATTAATTTAGAGAAAACTGGTCCCTCGGACCACCAAGTCCATGCCTTTCACCAATTGCCCATTCACTCAGCTCAGTGTTATCCCATTTTCTCATTTACTCCCTGTACACAAGGGGCAATTTACAGAGGGTCAATTAACTTACAATCTTGTACATCTTTGCAATCTGGGAGGAAAACGGAGCAGACATAATGTGTGGAAAGGAACTACAGGTGCTGGTTAATACACAAAAGGCCACAAAGTGCTCAAGTAACTCAGCGGGTCAGGCAGTATCTCTGGAGAAAAAGGATGTGTGACGTTTCAGTTCGGGACCCTTCTTCAGATCAGGTCCAGACCAGAGAGGGTTCACCAGACTGATTCCTGGGATGTCAGGACTTTCATATGAAGAAAGACTGGATAGACTCGGCTTGTACTCGCTAGAATTTAGAAGATTGAGGGGGGATCTTATTGAAACTTACAAAATTCTTAAGGGGTTGGACAGGCTAGATGCAGTAAGATTGTTCCCGGTGTTCGGGAAGTCCAGAACAAGGGGTCACAGTTTAAGGATAAGGGGGAGTCTTTTAGGACCGAGATGAAAAAAACATTTTTCACACAGAGAGTGGTGAATCTCTGGAATTCTCTGCCACAGAAGGTAGTTGAGGCCAGTTCATTGGCTATATTTAAGAGGGAGTTAGATGCAGCCCTTGTGGCTAAAGGGATCAGGGGGTATGGAGAGAAGGCAGGTACAGGATACTGAGTTGGATGATCAGCCATGATCATATTGAATGGCGGTGCTGGCTCGAAGGGCTGAATGGCCTACTCCTGCACCTATTTTCTTTGTTTCTATGTAACATCGCCCATTCTCTTTCTCTAGAGATGTTGCTGGACTCGCAGATTTACTCCAACACTTGGTGTTTATCTTAGGAAAACAGTGCACCTGAAGGAAACCCACGCAGTGACAGGACAAATGTATTGCCAGATCTGACTGGATAGCATGCAGAACAAAACTTTTCACTGTACTTTGGTACACATGACATTAATAAACCTAAACCTAAAAGGCACAGTGATTGTTAAACCTGCCACTCAAAGTGTTTGGTTTGTTGAAAATAAGAGATTATTTCTGGCCTTTCGAGCTCCACTGAGAATATGCCAAGGTCATTTTCTCAGCTGAGTTGGTCTCTCCATGGAATACAACCTATGTTTCTCATTAGCTGGCACATAAGCACAATGTGAACCTTGTGTGATTTCACTATTTGTGTGCTAATATTGCCAGGGAAGTCTTAAGTAAGTGCAAGACAGCTTCTTTCTTTATTCCTTCCATGAGCTAGGGTACTGTGCGATTCACCTCGACCCCATTGCGACATTGGACTTTGTCCATGGAACTGATGCACTACATTGCTGAGAACTATATTATGCACTCTATATCTTGGCATTCTGTACAAAATGGACCAACATTCCAACTAGCCATCAAAATAATCCTTTCCAAGGTGGGAGCAGTGTTCATAATTGTCAGCTTTCCAGACATATATGTTTGGGTTTAGGTTATAATCGGCATCTGTAAATTGACCATATGCGTTGGATAGAATAAGTGTAAGGGTGATCATGGTTGGCACGGATATAGTGGGTTGACGGACTGTTTCCATGCTGTATCTCCAAATTAAATTAAGCTAAAGTAAACTTGCCGGGCTTTGTCCTGCTCCTACAACCCCCTCCTCACATTTCCAGCGTCCCTCCCTCCCTATTGCATTCAAGGGTCTCGAACCAAAGCAACATCTGTCCATTCCCTCCACAGATGCTGCCAGACACACTGATTTCCTCCAGCACTATATACTCTGCAGCACCCTGCAGAAACAGAGATGATGCAATGTGCACTGAAAAATGTGGCAGGGATATTGATTTTTCAAATCATGATTGATCACTGAAGGACACAAAGTGCAGGAGTAACTCTGCAGGTCAGGCATCACCTCGGGAGAAAGACAGACTCACAAAGCTGGAGTAACTCAGCGGGTCAGGCAACATTTCTGGAGAAAAGGAATAGGTGACATTCTGGGTCGAGACCCTTCTTCAGACTAAGAGTCAGGGTAGAGGTAAATGAGAGATATAGACAGTGATACAGAGAGATATAGAATAAATGAATGAAAGTTATATAAATAAGTAACCGATCAAGAAATGGTCCATTGTTGGCTGTGAGCTAGTTATACAGACAATTAAAGTCACCAGGACAACAGTGAAACTAGTACAATGACTAGAGTTAGTGGTAACATGAGGGGGAACTTCTTTACTCAGAGAGTGGTAGCTGTGTAGAATGAGCTTCCAGTGGAGGTGGTGGAGGCAGGTTCGATTTTATCATGTTAAAATAAATTGGATAGGTATATGGACGGCAAAGGAATGGAGGGTTATGGTCTGAGTGCAGGTAGATGGCACTGGGGGAGAATAAGTGTTCGGCACGGACTAGAAGGGCCAAGATGGCCTGTTTCCGTGCTGTAATTGTTATATGGTTATAGAGTGGGGGAGGGACGGTGAGAGAGGGGATGCAATGATTACTTAAAGTTAGAGAAATCAATATTCATACAGCTGGTTTATAAGCTGCCCAAGCAAAATATGAGATGCTGTTTGCATGTTCAAAAGTTAGAAATATTCAATTTTTAATGCAGATTAAGTTATTACTGTAATTAATGCTCAAATTCTCTCTCTTGAGTTTAATGACCAAATAAAGTTAATTGGGAATAAGATGGTCAACAATTGTAGCAGTTCACAAGTAGTGAACATTATCAGGAAATTGAACGACCAAGCTGCAATGATAATCAAATTACATAATCATAAAGACACACAGCTCAAAAACATGCCCTTCAGTCCACTGTGGAAATAATCCTTCAGCCCACCTTGCCCACGCCGACCAAGATGTCCCATCTACACTAGTCCCACCTAGAGTTTGGCCCATATCCCTCTAAACCTGACCCATCCATGTACCTGTCCAAATGTTTCTGAAACATTACGATAGTACCCGCCTCAACTACCTCCTCCGACAGCTCATTCCATACACTCACCACCCTTTGTGTGAAAATGTTACCCCTCAGGTTCCTATTATATCTTTCCCCCCTCACAAACCTATGTCTTCTGGTTCTTGATTCTCCTACTTTGGGCAAGAGATTCTGTGTGTCTACCCGATCTATTCTTCTCATGATTTTGTACACCTTATGTGTTAATTTGTAAACCAGCATCTGCAGTTCCTTGTTTCTACATTTCTGTGCTTCAATCACTGCTGCAGAAAACTGCTTTAGATACTCCGAACAAAGTCTGCCCTGTATAAGCCTTTTGCACTGAGCGGAAGCTTCTAGGTTTTAAATTTTGAATTTTTCCTTTTGATTTCCATTCCCACTCCTTCCACTGTTCAGAGAACTCACCCTTTACGAAAAGGTTGGGGGAAGAAGTAGTTTTCAAAACAGAAATCGTTAAATAATTGAGAAGCAAATGAAATACGGGGCTATGGAGGTATGGCTAGTGGGATTAATGTGAAACGTCTTCAACAGTACAACCAGAGGTTGCATTCGAAAAGCAAAAAAGGGTCAAATTGCCTTATTTTCTATCCCCTCTAGAAAGAATCAGCTGGCTCTGTTGTTTCACTGCAATGGGGACATTAAGCTGGTAACAATTTAATGGACCATTTAAATGGATAAATGGAGGGCACTTTCCACAGTGGGTCTCAGTTACAGAAACATAGTGGAGAGAGGGATGGAATTGGCAGGTCAATGATCCAGGGTGCTGGAAGTAAGGTAGGATGGGAGTTTTGTTTTTGATTAGATCACCCCCTCAGCCCCTGCGCTCCTTGCTTGTCCAAACTCTCCTAATAGCTCAGGACCTCGAATCCTAGCAATATCTTCATTATTCTTCTCTGTACTCTATCCAGCTTAAGGGCCTGTCCCACTTACGTGTCCTTGGCACGCAACATTACGCGACCTCGTGGTCGCCTAGAGCCGAGATGGTCGAGCGAAGGTAGGGCTTGATTACATGCGTACGCACAGCTGTCTGGAGCGCATGACATCATTTGAAGATGGACACAAAGCTGGAGTAACTCAGCGGGACTGGCAGCATCTTTGGAGAGAAGGAATGGGTGACGTTTTGTATCGATACTCTTATTCAGTCTGAAAAGAAGGGTCTTGACCCGAAACGTCACCCATTGCTTCTCTCCAGAGATGCTGCCGATCCCGCTTAGTTACACATGCATTTTGTGTCTATCTTCAATTTTCTTGGCCCTATTCTGGGAGTAGAAGTGGGGGCGGATTCGGACCGCAATAGCCGTGAGCCCCGAGTTTGGCGATTGTTTGCCTGCTTCTGCTGATACTGAGGGCGAGACGTTGCGTTGCGCCAGGGTCTTGGGCCTGTCCCACTTTGGCCGTCAGTTCCGCGACAGGCCGTTGGCGCGCGAAGATTTCGTACACTGCAAGAATTTCGGAGACCTGCGCGATGTCGGGACTGGGCCCACACAACTCCATACCCCTCCGCGCTTCTAAGTGGGACCGGCCCCGCGCGGCCATACGGTGCCCGTACGTCTCAAGCGACCATGAGGTTGCGTAATTTGCGAGCCAAGGCGCATAAATGGGACATGCCCTTAAATGACATCCTTCCTATAGCAGGGTGACCAGAACTGAACACAATACTCCAAACAGGTTTTCACATAGATAAAGATACGAATGGTCCACAACTTTAAGTCCTGACTTGGGCCAAAGCAAGTTTTGGAGTTTTGGGGCAGGAGCCAGCCAAGGTTGATTGGAGGAGGTTACTTGCAGATAAAGGGCTGAAGCTTCATTGGTGAGACTGCATTTGGAGTATTGTGAAGAGTTTTGGGCCACATATCTGAGGAAGGTTGTGCTGGCGTTGGAGGATCCAGAGGAGGTTTACGAGAATGATTGCAGGAATTATTGGATTAATATATGATGAGCATTTGGTGGCACTAGGCCAGTCCTCATTGGAGATTAGAAGGATGAGGGGGAGCTCATTGAAACTTACCAAATATTAAAACAACTGGATACAGTCTATGTGGAGAAGATGTCTCCACTAGTGGGAGAGTCTAGGACCAGAGCTAGGACCAGAATAAATGGACATACCTGTAGAACGGAGATGAGGATGGATTTCTTTAGTCAGAATGTGGTGAATCTGTTGAATTACTTGCCACAGATGGCAGTAGAGGCCATTTCAATGGATATTTTTAAGGCAGAGATTGACAGATTCTTGATTAGTACAGGCGTCAGAAGTTATGGGGCGAGGACAGTAGAATGGGGTTAAGAGGGAGAGATAAACTACCCATGATTGAATGGCGGTGTTGACATGATGGGCCGAATGGTCTAATTCTGCTCCCATAACTTAAGAACATGTCTGGAAAATGGAAGGATTTTGCAAGTGCGATAGGGAGAGTTCTAGGACTTGGTGTTGCTGTAAGAGTGAAAGGCCAGGCAGACAGGATTGTATTTCTAGCATGTCTAACATATTCTCATTCCACATCCATCTTCCCGCTAATACCTGCTACAACATTCGTGGGAAGGAATTAAGGTCATAGAGCTTGCATACTTTTTTAAGAGCGATGATTCCTTCCTGAGTCTGGGAGTCTGTCGTGATTTCAAACACGTCCAAACCATCTCCATCGATAATCTCGTACAAAGATCTGGCGTTCTGTCCCGTATCCCGATCATTTGCCTTAACTCTTCCAACAATATCTCCAACGGGCATGTCCTCAAGCACAGACAGATGATAAAGACCTGAAAGCAAAGAAACCCGAATTATCAGTGTATCAAGTCATAGAGTCACAGAGCATGACTACAGGTCCTTTGGCTCAACTTGGCCCATCTACACTGGTCCCATGATTTTGTACACTACAAACTCATCGCTCATCCTCCTGCACTCCAAGAAATAGAGCCATAGCCTGTTCAACCCCTCCCTGTAGCTCAGGCCCTCAAGTCCTGCTTACATCCTCATAAATCTTCTCTGCACCATTTCCAGCTTGACAATATCTTTCCCATAACGTGGTGTCCATAACTGAACACAATACTCTAAATGTAGCCTCATCTTATGCAACATCTTATATAACTGCAACTTCTATAACCGCAACATCCCAACTTCTATACTCAATACTCAATGACTGATGAAGGCCAATGTGCCAAAAGTCATTTTGACCATCCTATCTACCTGTGGTGCCACATTCAACAAACTATGTATCTGTACTCCTAGATCCCTCTGTTCTACAACATTCCCCAGAGCCCTAGCATTTACTGTGTTCGTCCTGCCCTATGTCAACGATGTTCACAGGAGAACAGAGGAAACATTAGATACCAATTCAGATGGCGCTCAAGCCAGGTGATTCCCCATCTGCTGGTCCCAGGAACGGTCCTGCAATCACTCATTATTACAATCGCTCCATTCTTTTAGCATTTCTTACTTTAACTATGCTCTTCTTAATCTCCTTTCAGTTTTGACGATTCTCTGACTCCCTGGACCAAAAGATCTACTGGTCCACATCTTGGCGCCACGAGGACATGACCAGCGAGACCTACCGTGACCATCGAGACCTGTGTCTCGATCACCCAGAGCAGGCAACTGAACCATCTTATCAACAACTAGAGAGCAGTCCTGAGTCACCATCTAGCTCATTGGAGACACTCGGGCTATCTTTAATCAGACTTTACTGGACTTTATCTTGAACTAAACATTATTCCCTTTATTCTGTTTCTATACACTGTGGACGACTCAATTGTAATCATGTACAGCACTGGATAACATGCAACAAAAAGCTTTTCACTGTACCTCGGTACACATGACAATAAACTAAATTAAACTAAACTAAACTAAAACTGTTATTGCAATTTTGACCATTCATCTGGGGTTTTCCCTGATCTTTTATGAGCACAAAAATTTGTTCTCTGTTTAAAAAAAACAATCAGCTGGAAGAACTCAGTGGGTCAGGCAGCATCCGAGGAGGAAAATAAACAGATGACATTTCAGGTCGGGACTCTTCTTCAGATTTCTCACCTGCTATTTTGCAATTAATATGACTCATCGGTACAGATATGTAGATCCAAGGTAACTTATGTTGTGTTAGTTCAACTAAGCATACTGTATGGGTAATTTTGGAAGTAATGCAAATTAAATTTTGCAGGAAAGACAAGTGGGAAGCACAATGTTCAGTTTGCCAGTACATTTACAATAAAAAAAGAACATTAAATTCTGAGAATACTCAGCGGGTCAGACAGCAGGTTGAAGACTCATTTCTACTGCCATGAAGGACCTAAGCAACAAGCATATTGGAACACTATTATGGGCAAGACCTCTCCAAGTCACACACCAACCAAACTTGGAAATACAGCCTCAGCTTGCATCCCTGATTAGGAAATCTGAGCAGGAAAAGGCCATTGGACCCTTAAAGCCTGTTCCATCGATAATCAGGCTTTAGCTGCTTTTCTATCCTTAATGGCTGGGCGGCAAGGTGGCACAGCGGTAGAGTTGCTGCCTTACGGCACCAGAGACCCGGATTCAACCCTGACTGCGGGTGCTCTCTGCACAAGAGTTTATTCGTACTCCCCATGACTGCTTGGGTTTTCTCCGAGTGCTCCGTTTTCCTCCCTCACTCCAATGATGTACGGGTATGTAGGTTAAATGGCTTCAGTAAAAATTGAAAAATTGTCCCCAGCATGTGGGATAATGCTAGTGCACAGGGATCGCTGGTCAGTGCGAACTCGCCAAAGGGCCTGGTTCCACACTGTATCTCTAAAGTAAACTAAAATGGAAAATTGTTCATGCTTGCAAGATTACATAAAAAAGATTAATAATGGTGAGACATTTATGTTCTTTGAGGTGGCTGGTGCACAATTTAGTATGAAATCACTAAGCGACCCAAGATGGAATATGAGGTGCTGTTCTTCTAGTTTGCATGTGGCCTCACTCTGGTAGTGATGGAGGCCCAGGATCTGTGGATCTGCAATCGTTCCAAGGTTTTCAAGGGAGAAGTGATGGTTGAAGAATCCGACACAACATGCAACACCTTCACACATCTTTACACAACACTTTTACCCACTGAACAATTACTGTTGCACCTTCCAACCTAGGTCTTATCCCACTTTGTACAGTTTCTGAATCTGACTTTAGAGGTTAGTGATACAGCATGGACACAGGCCCTTTGGCCCATTTAGTCCATGCCGCCCAGTGATCACCCCGTACACCAGCACTATCCTACACTCTAGGGACAATTTACAATTTTTACCAAAGCCAATTAACCTGCAAACCTGGACGTCTTTGGAATGTGGGAGGAAACCGGAGCACCCGGAGAAAATCCATGAGGTCACAGGGAGCACGTAAAAACGCCGTACAGACATAGTCGGGATCAAACATGAGTCTCTGGAGCTGTAAGGCAGCAATTCTACTACTGTGTCACTGTGCTGCCCTTGAAACGACTATAACCTGTACATGATTACAATCAATCTAATCTTCAATAATGGAACACAGAGAATTGTTTGAGATTCAAGTGTTGTTCAAATGATTAATTTAATGACTCTGCAGATTGAGAAGGTGCAACCTAGATATATTATTCTAGAATGTAGTCCTTTGTTCAACCGGATAGAAAAGAACTGCAGATGCTGGTTTAAATCGAAGATAGACACAAAATGCTGGAGTAACTCGGCGGGCCAGGCAGCATCTCTGGAGAGAAGGAATGAGTGATGTTTCAGGTCGAGACCCTTCTTCAGACTGAAAACATTGAGATCATATTTCATCATAATTTATATTTTGAATCATCTCCACCATCACCGCCTAGTATTTAAAGCAATGCTCTCCGCTACAGGTGTCAGGATTTGGGTACCCATCCACCCACCGGTATCATGGCTCAGCAAAGAGAGGCATTTAATTTTACTTCGGAGTCACGTGAGTGACTACGTGAAGAACCCGTCCAGCACGCATGCACGACATGAGCATTCATGCAGTGCAACAGCGACGAACGGGAGTACAGGCACTCCCGCAACAGCTTACAAAAGAGGGACTGTCAGGTAAGTTTATTCTGAGGTCATATTTCGAAAAAAGTTGTTTTGCTTTGTCTCACCAGGTCAAGACAACTGGAAAAATAAGCAAAACAAGGCAAGCAAAAAAAAAACGCCCCCCGTTCGACTCCAACAGAGGAGCGTTCCATCAGTGGGGGGGCGAGAGGTGGCAGGACCGAACACCCTGCGGTCCACTATTCCTGACACCGAGCCGAGCCCAGTCCCGCTTGCGCAGCCTGAGCAGCGGGCTGGAAGTAAATCTACACGGAAGACAAACCGGCCGGTAATGTCCAACATCTCCGACGAGGCGTCTCACCGCCTGAGAGCGGCAGAGACAGCCGCCTGAGCCGCATGGAGCGGCTCATGGAGCAAATGCTCCAGCGAGACTTGCTTCGGGAGCTGGAGCAGTCTCCCCAAGGGAGTTCAGGCACTCCCGCCACAGTGCCTCACAAGGCACTGGCCATCGCTTCCCCATCAGCCGAGGGCAGAGTTGGCGACCAGGGCTGGGCTGGTCAAGAAGAGGGGTCACTGGCTGAAGATGTCGGGAGTACGCTTGGGGTACAGGACCAGGAAGAGCTGCTGGGTGTGGTCAACCGCTATGTGGCTGCTCCACGAGCAAGACGGCCATTTGAGCCTTAACTGGTGGCCAGCATAGACTACCTGTCCTTCAAACCCCTACAAGAGCAGGTAGTCAATGAGGCACTAGAGCTGTATTCGGCCACAGAAAATTGCGCTTCGCTCAACGTGCCGGCCGTCAACAGCCAAATCTGGGGGCACGTTGGGCAGAACATCCGCAACCAAGAATTAAAATTACAGCAGATTCTCAGGCTCCTGACGTCAGCCATCACTTCTTATGTTCGTTCCGTGGATGGGGTGGAAATGACTCACAAACCAGCAAGATACATTAGCTCTGCTCTGCAACACCCAATTCGAGATCAACAACCTCCGTAAGGAGATAATAAGACCTGCCCTCAACCCGAAATTCACAGGGTTGTGCAAAACACCGGCCTCAGAGCCACAAATTCTGCTCTTCGGTAAGGACCTCTTTAAAAAAGTGAAGGACCTGGAGGAAGAATCCAAAACATTTGGCCTCATGAGGGCAGGCCCCGGAACGAGCAGACCCACAAGACGAAGACGGCAGTACCCCACCGCGTCCACCAGTCGACGTCAGCCTCATGGGATTGGTGAAAGCTCGGGGTCCGCACACTATCCCCGAAAGCCTTTTTTAGGCCACGGCCCAGAGCGGAACCCATGGAAAATGCCCCACCCCCAACCCAGCAGCACATCAGACAACACATCGTCCAACGAAGAAACAGAAGAAACACCCATAACCATGGAGGTAGGTGGGTCCGGTTCCTACCAGCATATAAAAAGTGGGGGATCTATACTAACAGGGGGGAGATTACACCTGTTTGTGGAAGCATGGAGGTCTATCACGAATGATAAATATATACTCAACAGCATTCTTGGATACAAAATAGAATTTGTTCAAGAAAACATGCCACCAGTTCAGCATACACCCCAAAGGGTTTTTACCCTCTCAGTTAAAGAAAAACTAGAGGGTCAAGCAGAACTGGCGAGGCTACTTACTAAGGGTATCATTGAGAAAACCAAACATGAACCCTTGGAATTTGTCTCAAATATATTCACTAAAACTAAAAAAGATGGTGGATGTCGCATCATCATTGACTTAACTTCACTAAAGATGTTTGTTAAGTATATACATTTCAAAATGGAAACATTTGTAACTGTCAAATAACTGATTTCCAAAGGATACTTCATGGCAAGCATCGACCTAAAAGATGCTTACTATTCAGTACCCATTCAAAAGGATCATCGCAGATACCTGAAATTTACCTGGATGGGGCAACAATGGCAGTTTAAAGCGTTGCCTAATGGATAACATCAGCCCCAAGATTATTCCCCAAATATTAAAACCAGCCTTGGCAATATTAAGAAAACAGAAACATATTGTCATGGCATATCTTGATGATATCTTAACAGTAGGCAAAACCATGGAATTGGCTAAATCAGCTGTGTCAGCTCCCAAACAATTGTTTGAAACCTTGGGATTTGTCTTACATCCAGATAAATCTAAGTTGACGCCATCCACAACCATGGACTATCTGGGATTCACAATTGACTTAGTCCACATGTCTATAACGTTGCCAAAAGAGAAAGCAGCAGAATTGGCACAAACATGTGACAATTTAATGGTCAACGATCGACCAACCATTCGACAAGTGGCAAGAGTAATTGGAAAAATGGTAGCAGCATTTCCAGCTACACAATTTGGACCTCTACACTATCAAACTTACAAAGAGCAAAAGTGCAGGCATTAAAATGACATGCAGGTCACTTTGACTGAGTCATGAAATTACCCATTGAAGCAATATCAGAATTACAGTGGTGGGTAGGGAACATTTGGCATAGTTCCAGTCCTATCTTCATCATTAACCCAACGTTAACTATTCAAACAGATGCCAGTGCTCAAGGCTGGGGAGCTACTAATATTATATCCAGCACAGGTGGTAGATGGACTAATCTAGAGTCATCTTTACTACAGACACTGGGCATAAATTATCTAGAAATGTTGTGTGCATTTTATGGCTTAAAAGCATATTCAACAAATATGCATCACTTGCATGTTCGTTTACAAATAGATAATACCACGGTGGTGTAATTGGTCAGTTTTGGTTCGACAACAACTTCATTTTAAAGCAAAACGCTTTTTTAGCTCAGCAAGAAGCATTTTATTTAGTTTAGAGATACAGCGCAGAAACAGGGGCTTTGGCTGATCAAGACCATGCTGATGATCGATTAACTGTTCCATGTTACCCCACTTTTGCATTGCTCTCTACTAGGGGCGGCACAGCAGCGCAGCGGTAGTGTTGCTGCCATAAATCCAGGTTCGATCCTGACTATGGGTGCTGTCTGTACGGAGGTTGTTCGTTCTCCCTGTGACTCTAAGGGTTTTCTCCGGGTGCTCCAGTTTCCGTCCACACTACAAAGACGTGCAGGTTTTATAGGTCAATTGGCTTCTGTAAATTTTCGCTAGTGTAAAGGGTGGAACTAGTGTACGGCTGATCATTGGTGGTCGTGGATTTGGTGCGCCGAAGGGCCTGTTTCCATGGAATGGATGGAATGGAATGCTATTTATTGTCATTCAAACCTAGGTTTGAACGAAATTACATTTACTACAGTTACATTTACATTACAAAAAACACCCAAGACCCACACTTAACACAGTTTACATAAACATCCATCACAGTGAGTCTCCAGCACCTCCTCACTGTGATGGAAGGCAAAGTCTTCTCTCTTCCCTTTGTTCTTCACCCGTGGTCCAGCAGTCCAACTGCAGCTTCTAGGTGAACTGGGGCTCCGATGTTAAAGCCCCCGGTGGACAATGGTAAGTCCTGTAGCCATTAAGCCACACCAAGTGATGTTAGGCCCCGGCACCGTGTCCTTTAAACCCCGCGGTTCAAGCAGTCCAACCCACGGTCCAGCAGTCGAACTGCAGCGTCTAGGCGAACTGGGGCTCCGATGTTAGAGCCCCCAGCGAACGATGTTTTTTTAAGAAATGAGATAATTCACATGAATAACACAAGTGACAGGAGGATGGAATTAAGGACTTTCCCACCCCCTCCCCCACAAACACTCGGGAAGTTAACCTGACAATGAAATGGTGGTTCTTAGTGCTCCAAGAAAGTGATGTATTGTTTTCCTGGAGTTTGTTTGAGGACCATTATTTATTTATTAATCTACATTTATCACCTAGACTTGCGAGAGTAAGCCTCAATTTCTAAAATGGCTGATGACATAAAATCTGGCGCTATAATGAAGTGGAAAGCAGACAGTGTGCTTGCAGCACGATATAGGCTGGCAGGTTGGACCGGCAAAGGCGTATGGAGTTTGATGTAGAGAAATGGGACGTGATGTGTTTTGTTGGGTTGGATGAAGAGAAGCATTAGAGAATAATGGATTCTGTTGTAAAAGAGCACTGGGCTAAGGGGAGTGCGGGTCATTGAATGTGGCAGGTGTCATTTGTGAAAACACTTTACACCGACCTGAAATGTCACCTATCAATGTTCTCCGGCCTGACCCGTTGAGTTACTCCAGCACTTTGTGTCTTTTTTTTCTCCCTATGGCTTAGTCCCTCAAATCCTGGGTCCAGAAATAATTTCCAATAATCATTCACACCATGAAGTGTAACAGTTACAAGGCTCCATGAGAGATGCTGGGCTTTGGGCTTTGGAATAGAGAAGGCTAAAGAGAGATGTGACAGAATCAATTTTTCTACTGGACTTTATCTTCCATTAAAAATCATACCCTTTATCATACTGAAGATAGATACAATAATCTGGAGTAACTCAGGACAGAAAGGTCAGTATGGGAATGGGAAGGAGAGTAAGATGTGATGGAACCTTTAGACTTTAGAGATACAATGTGGAAACAGGCCTTTCAGCTCACTGAGTCCGTGCCGACCAGTAATCACACCCAAATAATAGCACTATCCTACACACTAGGGAAAATTGACTATTTTTAACAGAAACCATTTAACCTACAAACCTGCACACCTTTGGAATGTGGGAGGGAACCGGAGAACCCAGAGAAAACCCACGTGGTCCCAGAGGACGAATGTACAAGCTCCATACAGACAGCACTCGTAGTCAGGATCGAACCCGGGTCTCAGGCACTCCATTGTTGCCTTCAAGAGGGAAATGGACAAGTTCATAAGTTCATAAGTGATAGGAGAAGAATTAGGCCATTCGGCCCATCAAGTTTGCTCTGCTATTCAATCAACCGCTTTCCCACTAAAAATCATTCTCCTGCCTTATCTCCATAACCCCTGACACCCATACTAATCAAGAATCTGTTAATCGTTGACTTAATAATATCCATTGACCTGGCCTGCACAGCCTTTTGTGGCAATTAATTCCACATTCATCACCCTCTGACTAAAGAAAATCCACCTCATCTCCTTCCTAAAAGAACGTCCTTTAATTCTGAGGCAATGACCTCTGGTCCTAGACTCTCCCACTAGTGGGAGCATTCTGTCCACATCCACTCTATCCAGGTCTAGAGAGGGTGGAGAACCACAATAAACATGATGGGCCAAATGGCTTCCTCCATGCTCTGACTCCTTACGCTGAAGTGAGAGCAGAAACAGGTCTTGTTGCAGAGGTATGAGTGGGTGGCCTCACCAACCAAAGTATCTGCATCTGTGGCACTACAAGATGGTGTAGCGCCTGGTGACCCAAGCCTCCGAATTCTCTGAAGAAGGGCGACAGGGAGAACTTGAGTTCCTCCAGCACTTTGTGATTTGCTCAAGATTCCAACACCTGCAGTTCATTCTGTCTCCTCTGAGTTCTCACATTTATTGTCCTGTGAATGACACATTGAGATGGCAGAGGCTGGGACAAGCAGAATGTCAATGAGGTCAAAATGGACCGTCCAAAAAAAGATGCCCAAATGACTTTGTGATGTGCATTTAGTGAAAATCAATGAACATTGGAAAATCAAAAAAGGCTGACGCTTCCTTTTCGAAGGAATTCATCAGGCTGAGGATGTCAATGTTAAAAGTTCTCCAGCACAGAGAAATTGAATGAATAACCTCTCTTTCCTTTGACTTGAGTAGGCATTGTTCATTGCAGTGATCGAGACAAGGAACGGACCATCAGGAATCATTAGTTTAATCTCTGGCTTTGTGCCAAGGGGAAGAGTGAGTCGATAGATCAACAACCATCGACTGAAAGCAAGGTTCCTTCATTATAAAGCTGAGATGAATTGTGAGAATGAAGACAGGGAGGCTGGTCCTTTTGACTGGAGAATCTATAAAGTCAACGACAAGTGTCATAATGGTGGTTGACCATTTAGGGCTCAGATGATATCAAAGTCCTTCACTCATACTATTGTTTGGCACAGTGGTGCAGCAGGTGGAACCACTGCCTCATAGTGCCCCAGAGTCCCGGGTTCGATCATGACCTCGGTTACTGTCTATGTGGAGTTTGCATGTTCTCCTTGGTGGTTCCCCGTGTGCTCCGGTTTCCTCCCACACTCAAAAGATATATGGATGTTAAGTTTAATTGACTTCAGTAAAAATTGTAAATTGTCCCTAGTGTGTAGGATAGTGCTAGTGTACAGGTGATCATTGGTTGGCATGGACTCGATGGGCTGAAGGGCCTGTTTCCGCACCATATCTCTATGCTAAACTTATCTAAATGGATCCAAGGTCATGGAGATTGGACAGGAAAGTTGAAGTTGGGAGAAGCAGCCAAGTACTTACAGACAACCAGGCCAGTTTTTTTTCCTACATTCTTCTAAATACAATTCCAAAAATACTTTGTAGTAATAATGCCCTTTTGAATGAGCTGATCTTATAATAGCCACTATCTCTGCTTTCATATGTTGATGAAGGTTCAAAGGAAAGCCAACAGAGCAATTTGCCCGAAGGCTGATTCCAACTATGATTCAACATCTTTGGGAAGGAAGGATAGAAATGGAAAGGGAATTGATTCAATGATTTAAGATCTTCTGACAGAGTAGATACAGGTTGTTTCCATAGTGATGCAAGGTAAGGTATTCTTCTGCAGTCAGGAATAACTCTAGTCTGGTGCAAGGCCTGCTTTACATTCGTCATTGTTTAATTAAAGCTTTCGGCAAATCTTTGTGTTTCGCTTTTAGACATAACAATGAGGAAAAAGATCCTCCAAGAATGAATAGATTACTTTCAATCAAAATTAATGCATGCTGCAGAGAAAAGGAACTTTATCCCATCTGCAGTTGGGCCTCACATTAAGCCTCTGCTATTTAATGTGAACAGAGAAATCTCCGTCCAAATCCAGCCTAAGACTTTAGGAAAATCATTTTTGTCGCCCATGCTAATGTGGAATTCAATGTGCCTACACTTTAACATTGCAAAATACAGTCTCAACAGCTAAGGTGAAGATGGCAAAGGTATAGAGTCTTACAGCATGGAAACGGCCTTTGACCCAGCTTGTCCATGCAAACCAAGATGCTCCATCGAAACTAAATGTGTCCCATTTGCCTGCATATGGCCCATATCCTCCAAATCCTTCCTATCCCATGTACCTGTCCAAATTTATTTTTAATATTGCTATACCTGCTTTTTAGAAAGATACACTGAAAGGGTATGTTTAGAGGGAAAAGGGCCAAAAACAGGCAGGTACGACTAGTGTAGATGACCCATGTTGGTCAGCATGAGCAAATTTGGACGAAGGGCCAGTTTCCATGCTGTATGACTCTATAACTCTACTTGCCTCAACTACTTCCTCTGGCAGTTTGTTCCATATACCCACCACCTTTTGTGTGAAGGGTATTAGCATTTGGATAAACAGTTTTGGACAGTTTTGTCTGGAACAGTGGAGGTTGTGAGCAGACCTGATAGAAATATATAAAATGATGAGGGGCATAGATAGTCGGTCTATTTTCCCAGGATGGTAATCTCAATACTAGAGGGCATAGTTTTAAAGTGAGATGGCAAAGTTTAAAAGAGATGTACAGGGCAGCTTTTTGTGCTACTGGAGGTGGCGGTTGAGTTGATACGATAGTGGCATTTAAGAGAAATTTGGATAAGCAAATGGATATGCAGGTAATGGGAGAATATGGATTATGTGTAGGCAGATAAGAGTTGGTCTTGGCATCATGTTTGGCTTAGACACTATGGGCCGAAGGGCCTGTTCATGTGATGTACTGTTCTGCGTTCTATGTTCCATGTTCTATCTCCTGAATTTGACAAGAGATGAGAGTGCATTGCCAGTTTTTGCCTCTTGTTAAAGGCAGCCTGGGATGCCCAATGATGTTGTCTATCTGGTCGGTTGCCTGAAACTTAGCTTTGTTATCCAGCTCCTCAGAGTGGGAGATCCAAGACAATTGGACACATATATCGAACTAAGTTGGTGCAGGCATATCAAGTTAGGGGGTTGAATCAAACATAGAGAATGGTGGTTATGTCAACTGAGCTCCAGAGGAAATAGTAGAGGAGGAAGCAACTGTTAAAAGGTTTTGGTCAGTTATATTGATAGGGAACTTTGCAAGGGATATGGGTCGAATGTGGACAGGTGGGACTAGTGTAGATGGGGCATCTTGGTCATCATGGGCAAATTTGGCTGCTTCCATGCTGGTGCATGCATGGATAGGAAATGTTTTGAGTGATATGCACCAAACACAGGAAATTGTGTTTAGTTCAGACCGGCAACTTAGTTGGCATGGACCAGTAGGGCTGAAGGGTCTGTTTCTATACTGTAGAATTTTATGACTCTGACACAGTGACAGATTAATCCATGCACTCCAATTAAATTGGATTTCAAAAGCAGAATACAATGTTCTTTTGCTAACTTATTAAATATTTAGCACAAGCAACCAAGGGAAAGTTTTGACATCTAAGTGTGTACAATGCAGGAGGTTATTTAAGTTCAAGGATCTTAGTGGAATATAGGTGCAGTAGAGTAGTAATAAAGTTATAAGACTAATATCCAGCTACCTTAAGCATTGAAACAGAGAAATAGGTTTCAAAAATTCTACAGCAGATGGGAATTTACAGTCAAGGGATTAAATACAAGAATGGATTGTTTCAAAAGTGCTGAAAGGAATTGCAGATGCTGGTTTACACCGAATAGACACAAAATGCTAGAGTAACTCAGCGGGTCAGGCGGCATTTCTGGAGAAAAGGAATAGGAGACCTTCTTCAGACTGAAAGTAGAGGAGAGGGAACTGGAGATAAGATAAAGGCCATCACAAAGCAAGACCAGCAACAGATGACCAAGGAAGGGGGAGCCCATAACGGCCGATCAAAGGCTTTGTCTATCTGTCAGTCTGAAGAATGGTTTTGACCCGAAATATTACCTATTCCTTTTCTCCAGAGATGCTGCCTGACCCATTGAGTTACTCCAGCATGTTGTGTCTATCTTCGATTCTTTCAAGTGGTGAATTGAATCCATATCCATCAACGTCATTGATCCCAAATTTGCAGCAGCCAATTAATCTACCCACCCAGACATCTTAGGTTGTGGAAGGAAGAGAAAACTGGAGAGGATATAAAGTGCTGAAGTAACTCAACGGATCAGGTATATCCTCTGGATCATATGGAGAGATGACATTTTGGATTGAGTCTCGTCTTCAGGCTGATTCGAGGGGGGAAAGAAAACTGGGAGCGAGGTGAGGCAGGAAAAATTGCAACAGGTGACAGGTGGATACAGGGGAGGGAGGGCTTTGATATCGGCTGGTGGTTGAAATACAGGTTAGAGATGAAAGCAGACATTATGAGACAGGATTGAGGACTTGCAACTTGTGACACCAGAGAACGGATGTCAGGGGGGTGGGGAGAAAGGAGTGGGGGAGGAGGAAGGGTTATTAGAGGTTGCCTATAATTGGAGAGTTCAATGCTCATACTGGTGGGTTGTAAGCTACCCAAAAACATTTGAAGATTTTTTTAAACCGGCAGATGCTAAAAATCTGAAATAAAAATAGAAAATGATGGAAACACTCAGGAGGTCGGGCAGTAACTGTGGAAGGATAAACAGTTAAGCTTTTATCTCTAGGATACTTTCCACAGATGCTGCCTTACCTGCTGAGTGTTTCTGTTTTCTATTTTTCAGACAATTACAGAGTTTCATGTGTGAACAGTTTTGACTAAATGAAAATGAGTATGTTTGTCAGTGTACTGTTAAGAAATCAAAGAAAAGTGTAATGTAAATAGTAGATACGAGGAACTGCAGATGCTAGTTTAAAAAAAAAAGACATAAAGTGCTGGAGTAACTCAGTGGATCAGGCAGCATCTCTGGAGAACACTGATAGGCAATGTTCTGGGTTGGGACTCTTCTTCAGATGCCAATAAGCAGGCAGTGCATGTGTTCGGGAACAATGAAGTTGGAGGCTCTGGAGGGGAGATGATAAGAGGTGATGAGGTCTGGGAGACTATGGCCTGCTGTTCGACTGTGGGGTTATGGTCCAAGGTAAGGTATGAGGCACCTGGCCTCAGCATGGAAGAGGTCAGCCTACCAAACTTCAACGGCAGCCCCTTTGTCGGTGGGTTTAATAGCAATGTTGGAATTTCTGCTGAGTGAGTGAAGGGCTGTGCATTCAGACGGTGTGAGATTGGAGTCTGCAGAAGAGTCCCAACCCAAAATGTCACCTTTAGACTTTCGAGATACAGGGCAGAAACAGGTGTTTTGGCCCACCGAGTCTGCACCGACTAACAATCACCCGTACACTTATGGGCCTGTCCCACTTACGCAACTTTTTCAGCGACTGCCGGCACCTGTCATAGGTCGTTGCAGGTCGCCAAAAATTTTCAATGGCGAAAATCCAGCGGCGACCAGAACAAGATACGACTCTTTGGGCGACTAGTCATGACCATACAGGCTTCACCCCGCGACATGTCGCCATGGTGTCACCTGTATGGTCGTGAGTAGTCAGTCGCCCCAAAGTCCTCAGTCGCCCAAAAAGTTGTAGCTGGATTTTCAACATGTCGAAAATAATTGATGCCCTTTTAAAGTAGGTGGGAACTTCAGACCTCAGAAGTGAGAGGTTGAAAATGTCCATAAAACCTCCAGCCAGTTGGTCCGCACAGATTTTTAGAACACGACCGGATATATCATCCGGTCCAGGCACTTTTCGAGGGTTCACCCCTCTGAAGGATTTTCTGACGTCAGCCTCTGTGACTGTAACTGAAATACCATCACAGCGAAAGGGGGCTTGGGAAGGCACATCAGTGTTCTCCCTATCAAAGCGTGCGTAAAACACATTGAGCTCGTCAGGGGGAGTGATAGAAACATAGAAACATAGAAATTAGGTGCAGGAGTAGGCCATTCGGCCCTTTGAGCCTGCACCGCCATTCAATATGATCATGGCTGATCATCCAACTCAGTATCGCGTACCTGCCTTCTCTCCATACCCTCTGATCCCCTTACCACAAGGGCCACATCTAACTCCCTCTTAAATATAGCCAATGAACTGGCCTCGACTACCCTCTGCGGCAGAGAGTTCCAGAGATTCACCACTCTGATGTTTCGCTGACATTCGAGCTGCCTCGAGGTAGAGAAGTGTGAAAATGCAAACCTCCAGATTCAGGGACAGTTTCTTTCTGACTGTTGGTAGGCAAGTGAACCATCCTCTCACCAACTAGAGAGCGGTCCTGAGTTCCCATCTACCCATTTGAAGACCTTCAAACTATCTTTAATTTAATTTTACTGAACCTTATCTTGCACTAAATGTTATACCCTTTACCCTGTATCCTTAACACTATGGTTTGATTGTAATCGCATAGTTTTTTTGCTGATTGGTTGGCGTGCAACAAAGAAAGGTTTTCACTTTTCACAAAATTGGAGCACATGGTATTGGGGATAGGGTATTGACATGGATGGAGAACTGGTTGACAGACAGGAAACGAAGAGTGGGAAATAACAGATTATGTTTAGAATGGCAGGCAGTGACTAGTGGGGTGCCGCAAGGCTCAGTGCTGGGCCTTGCTATATATTAACAAATTAGATGAGGGAATTAAATGTTACAGCATCAAGTTTGCAGATGACACAAAGCTGAATGGCAGTGTGAGCTGCGTGGAGAATGCTATGAGGCTGCAGGGTGACTTGGACAGATTGGGTGAGTGGGCAGATGCGTGGCAGATGCAGTATAATGCGGATAAATGTGAGGTTATCCACTTTGGTGGCAAGAACAAGAAGGCAGATTATTGTCTGAATGGTGTCAGATTAGGAAAAGGGGAGATTCAACGAGACCTGGGTGTCCTTGTACATCAGTTACTGAAAGTAAGCATGTAGGTACGGCAGGCAGTGAAGAAAGCAAATGGCAAGTTGGCCTACATAGCAAGAGGATTTGAGTATAGGAGCAAGGAGGTCCTACTGTAGTTGTGCAGTGCACTGGTGAGACCCCACCTGGAGTATTGTGTGCAGTTTTGGTGTCCTAATTTGAGGAAGGACATTCTTGCTATTGTGAGAGTGCAGCATAGGTTCACCAGGTTAATTCCCAGGATGGCGGGACTGACATATGGTGAAAGAATGTGTTGCCTTGGCTTACATTCACTGAAAATTAGAAGGATGGGAGGAGATCTTACAGAAACATATAAAATTCTTAAGGGATTGGACAGGCTAGATGCAGGAAAAATGTTCCCGATGTTGGGGGAGTCCAGAACCAGGGATCACAGTTTAAGAATATGGAGTAGGCCATTTAGGACTGAGATGAGGAAAAACCTTTTCACCCAGAGTTGTTAATCAGTGGAATTCTCTGCTACAGAAGGCAGTGGAGGCCAATTCACTGGATGTTTTCAAGAGGGAGTTAGATATAGCTCTTCGGGCTAATGGAATGGAGGGATATGGGGAAAAAGCAGGAATGAGTTACTGAGTTTGGATGATCAGCCATGATCACATTGAATGGTGGTGCTAGCTCGAATGACCTACTCCTGCATCTATTTTTCTATGTTTCTATATAATTTGGTACCCGTGACAGCGATAAAGTATGCTAAATCTTCTTGCTGACTTTACTCCTGCTCTGCGGCGGGGGGGGGGGGGGTGGGTGGAGAAGGGTCGTCAAATTTTTGAGAGAAAGATGGAACGGAAATGCAGAAACCATTCTCAGTTATCACCTCCCTTCAGCAGGCTTCCCGTTCTTGCCATTGCCCCACCCATTTCACTCCTCATGCAATGTTTCATGTCATACAACAGTGTCTGCACTTTGACATAACATCAAAGGTTGCAAAGACCTGTAGGACTCTGACAAGAAGTGAATGATGATGTTAAGTAGCCTTGCAAGGTTCCTCTTTTATGTTCTCACTCAATTTCCTCCTGAGACCTTCTGTCCAATCTGTTTCCATTACCCTTACAGTCAGTGTAGTTCAGATCACAAGAACACTCTGGATTTAAAATATACATTCTTCCCATCTTTCCTCTGGTTCTTTTACCGATTACTTTGTGCCTTTGGTTACCATCCATCCACCAGGGTAAACAATGACTCCATATTTACCATTTCTTTGTGATTTGCATTTAGATTGAGGAGAAGACTGAGGAGATTTGCTATGTCAACAAATGCCCCATCGAACATCTGTCGGCTGCACAAGGCCTAGTTGCAACATGGGTTGGTAACTTTGAACACCCAGAATTGAAGGAGGCCACATTGACTGGTCAACACTGCCCAGCCTATTATGGGTACTGACTTCCCCACCATCAAAGGGATCTATCAGATGCACTGGCACAAAAAGGCAATCAATATCATCAAAGACCAAAGACCTGGTCACCTCCCATTTTGCGACTACGGTAAGGAAGAAGGTACAGAAGCCTGAAAACACTGACCATCAGGTTCAAGAGCAGCTTCTTCTCAGAACTGCTTCAACAACTATGATCTTTAATGAACTGAGCTTTTGGTTGTAAGAAGGACTCTGGTTTTGCACATTTATGATTACCTGGTATTACTGTTATTAATTTATCGTATTTTTGATTATTATATATACATTTGTCTGTTATTGTGTTAACAGACTTGTTAAGCATCACCAAGTAAGAATGTCATTGTTCCATTGCCAGTACATATTACAATTAAATACCATTCACACTATTTATATGTTCTCCCACTTTTTCATGTACTCCCAACACACTAGGGATAATAGCATCTAAGAGGCTTTAGACTTTCGAGAAACACTGCAGAAACAGGCCCTTTGGCCCAGCAAGTCCACGCCGACCAGCGATCATCCCGTAAACTAGCACTATCCTACACACCAGGGACAATTTACAATTTTACCAAAGCCAATTAACCTACAAATCTGTACGTCTTTGGAGTGTGTGAGGAAACTGGAGCACCTGGAGAAACCCCATGCTGCCACTGGGAAAACATATAAACTCCATACAGACAGCGCCCGTAGTCAGGATCAAACCCGTGTCTCTGGCTCTGTAATGTAGCTACTTTACCGATGCGCCATTGTGCTACACTTTTTAAATAATTTATATTAATATTAATTTATTAAATCCATAAATCTAAAAGACAGCAATATAAACATTTTTAAATAACTTGAATGTATTCATCATACATCTGACAACAAAAACTCTCACATGCAATTTAAGTATTGAGCGGCAGTGATCGATGGCACTTACTCTGGGTGAACTTGGGTGGGTTGTCATTGACATCGGTCAATGTGATGGTGACAGTCGTAGTCCCAGATAGTCCTCCCATGTGGCCTCCCATATCCTTTGCTTGTATCACTACAAGATATTCCTCCCTGGCTTCTCGGTCCATGTTCGGAAGTGCGGTCCTGATAATTCCTAGTTCAGAACATAAAAAGGTGTTAAAAAATGAAATGCAAATATGATCCATGAAAGTGAAAATGTGAATACCTCAAACTTTTAATAATTTGAAAGAGGACTCTGATTTCAGATTTGTGAACAATTTTAATACATAACTGAATCAAAATTTCAGATAAGGCGAATTTTGACATCATGAAGTAAATCTCTATCAGAACGTAAAGATTTCACCGTTAGCACGTCATGTTTTCGAGGAGATGTGAATCACAGACAAGCAAGACACACACACACACAAATAAATACATCCACATCCAAGATTAGAGTTTCATAATTATAGAGCAATGAGAGGCAACTTTATTGCACAAAGGGTGGTGGGTATATGGAACGAGGGTAGTTGAATCAGGTACTATTACAACTTTTAAGAAACATTTAGACAGGTACGTGGATAGGATAGATTTAGAGGGATATGGACCAAATGCAGGCAGGTGGGACTAGTGTAGATGGGACTTCTTGGTCTGTGTGGGCAAGTTGGACCAAAGGATATCCACATTCAATAATTCCCATTAATGAGCGTAAGTAAAGACAATTCCACTGCCCCAATATTTGATAACAGTAGTTTTCTCACCCGCCACAAAGTACTAATAATCCAACTCATTCATTACTGATATGACTGTAATATTTAGATCTGAAACATTGTGACATTTTAGGCCGGAACCCTTCTTCAGACTGCAAGTAGAGGGGAGGGAGAAACCAGAGGTAGGAACAAGCCCCACAAGAACTGGCCCTTCAGTCCATTGTGTTTCTGCTGACATAATGCCAATCGAACTATTCCTACTGCCCACCTGGTCCATATCACCTACTTTCCTGCCTGTTTATGTGCCTATCTAAAACCCCCCTTAAAATGTTGCTATTGTGTCTGCTTCCTCCACCAACGCTGGCTGTAAGTTGCTGTCATCCACCTGTCTCTGTAAAAAATTCTTGTCATGGACTTCACCTTTAAACATTCCCCCTCACACCGTAAGGCTACGTCTTCTAGTATTTTACATTTTCACCCTGGGTAAAAGACTGAATATTTACGCTAACTATGTCTCCTAATTTGTCTAGCAGGTCTCCCCTCAGCCTCCAGAAATAAAATTCCAAGTTTGTCCAACCACTAGTAGCTAATACCCTCCAATCCAGGCAGCATTCTGGTAGTGAGGAAGGGATCCGATCCGAAACGTTAACTATCCATTTTCTCCAGAAATGATAGACACAAAATGCCGGAGTAACTCAGTGGTTCAGACAGCATCTTCACAAGTTCACAAGTTCACACGTTATAGAAATAGAATTAGGCTACTTGTCCCATCTAGTCTACTCCACCATAGGCTGATCTCTGCCTCCAAATCCCATTTCCCATCCATCTCCCCATAACCCTTGACAACAGTTCTAATCAAGATTTGTCTATCTCTGCCTTAAAAATATCCACTGAACAATATCCATCTGATGCTGGGAATGCCGCCTGACCCGTTGAGTTACTCCAGCATTTTGTGTCTATCTTCGGTGTAAACCAGCATCTGCAGTTCCTTCTGACACAGTCTCTAGAGATGATGCCTGACCTGCGGAGTTACTCCAGCAGTTTGTGCCCTTTAGCATTCTGGTAGACCTCTTATGCACCCTCTTCAAAGCCATCACATCTTTCTTGTAATGGTGCAACTACAACTACACACAATGGTTCAAATTCTGACTAATCAAAGTTTTTATAAAGCTGCACCATGACTTTCTGATTCTTATACTCAATGCCCCAACCGATGAAGGCAAACATGCTGTATATGGACGCATGTACATATGAGCATTATGCCGCAGTCTGCAGTGATTCACAAAAGCAATTCATCATTAATTTTTCAAGGGCATCTAAACTTAAGCAACAAGTGTCGGCCTTCCCAATGACATTCTTATACAATGAATGATTTAACAGTGACAGTGAATTGTAAAAAGTAATTTATTGTCTGTAAAGTGCTTTGTGATTTCTTGAGAAGCATTATATAAATAAATAAATACATTCTCCTGAAGTACAGTGTAAAAATAAACTTATCTTCCACACTCCCTTTCAGTTCAAACCACCTGATCTGCAAACAAAGGACCTTTTGACTCAGTGACATTTTTTTCATCATTAAATTATTAGGTTCTTATCACCATGTTATAGGAAATATGTTGGAAATGTTGCAGAAAAGATCTACGAAAGACTTGCAGAAAAGATGCCAGAACTTGAGGACCTGACCTATAGGAAGAACTTTTGCAGGCTGGGACTTTATTCCTTGGAGGGCAGGAGGATGAGGGGCGATCTTACAGAGGTGTATAAAATCATGATAGGAATAGATCAGGTAAATACACAGAATCTCTTGCCCAATGTTGGGGAATCAAAACCAGAGGACATAAGTTTAAGATGAGGGGGGAAAGATTTAATAGGAACATGAGAAGTACCATTTTTACCCAAAGGGTGGTGGGTGCAAGGAACAAGCTGCCAGAGGAGGTAGTTGAGGCAAGTACTATTGTAACATTTAAGAAATATTTAAACAGTAACATGGATAGGATAGGTTTAGGGGGATATGGGCCAAATGCAGGCAAGTCGGACTAGTGTAGATAATAATAATAATAATAATAATAATAATAATAATAATAATAATAATAATAATAATAATAATAACTTTATTTGTTAAGCACCTTAAAAAAAACAACCAAAGCTGACCAAAGTGCTTTACAGAAAAAGAAAATAAGCAAGACATCATAAAACAGGCAGAACAACAGAACATACAGCTAACACGAGGCGCATAAATTACATACGAAAATCCAAACAATAAATTAAAAGACATAAAACACAAGTAAGAACCACGCAGCAAAACCAAGCAAATAGTGTAAATAAATAATTCGACACCTTACTGATGTACAAAGGCCACGGAGAATAGATATGTCTTCAGGAGTGACTTAAAAACAGCTAGAGAAGGGGCCTGTTTAACGTGCAGAGGTAATTCATTCCACAATCTCGGAGCCGACACAGCAAAGGCACGGTCCCCTCTGAGCTTCCGCTTAGTTTTTGGCTCAATCAGGAGCAGCTGATCATCTGACCTGAGAGAGCGGGAGGGAGTATAAGGGTGAAGAAGCTCAGATAGGTAGGACGGGGCAAGACCATTTAGGGATTTTAAAGTAAATAAAAGAATTTTAAAACAAATCCTATACTGAACAGGCAGCCAGTGGAGAGAGGCCAAAAGGTGTGAAACATGATCATGCTTTCGTGTGCCAGTCAAGAGACGAACAGCTGCATTCTGTACCATCTGGAGACGGGCGATGGAGGACCGACTAACCCCCAGATACAGTGCATTGCAGTAATCCAGCCGAGTGGTAACAAAGATGCATGTTGGTCAGTGTGGGGAAGTTGGGCTGAAGGGCCTGTTTCCAGGCTGTATGACTCAATGACTCTTTACCTGTGGACATCTCAAAGAGTTAGATTCGGTGAAGGATAAAGAAACACATGCAATGTTCAGGAAGCTCAAATTGGAAACAGCACTTGAGGAATATAACAAAATCCGAAAATAATTTGAACGAGGAATTAGAAGGACTAAAATGTGCTGTAATATTCTTGGCAAGAATAACAAGTATCCCAAGGAATTTTATACATATATCCGGAGCAAAATGACAGATAGGTAGTTCTTGGGAGACTTCTTCTTTCGTGTCCTTATGCTATAAAGTGGCTTGCCACTGCTGTACACTTTGTTGAGCTATTGGAGTGTTAAGTGCAAGGAATGCATAAGTACATGGATCATCCAGCAATGGGCATTGCAGTAGGTGTTGCATTGTCTGGGTCTGTGTGCCTCAGTCACAGGTTGTTGCACCCTCGATGTAGCCCCATTTGTGCATTGTCACCCTTGACCGCCCGACCCCGGTTCACAGTCAGTTGAGACATCTCCATTTCAGTCAGTGTTCATCAGCACCTGGTGGTCAGCGCTCTGCTGCTGGTATGCCCAACTTGGTGGAAATAGGGACAGTGGCTAGTCTGTTCTTCCACACCTGGAGGCGAGCTTCAGTTGGTGATTTTCCCAATGGGGTGACGCTGGTTAGGAAGCTCTTGCGGGATTTTAACCGCCTAGGAGGGGACACATGGTTGTGTAATGGGTGTCTATCATCGGTCAGTTGTTTCAGATGCTCTGTCCTACTTGCAACAGCTCTCCTGATGTCTGGGGGAGCAATATCAGCCAGTAGGAGGCTGAGCTCTAGGGAGAGGTTGGGGAGGTTACGACTTTATTCTTCGGAGCACAGAGGTTTGAGGGCTGATCTTATAGAGGTGTACAAAATCATGAGGGGAATAGAGTTAATGCACAGAATCTTTAACCAGGGTAGGAGAATCAAAACAAGTAGACATATGGTTAAAGTGAGGATAATGTAAGATTAAACCTATGGAGCAATTTTTCACGCAAGTATATGAAACGAGCTGCCAGAGAAGGTTGTCGAGGCAGGTACCATAACAGCATTTAAAAGACATTTGGACATGTTCCTGCAATAGAATGGTTGAAGGGACATGGGCCAAAAATGGGTAAATGGGACTAGCTTAGATGGGCCATCTTAGATTAAAGATACAGCACTGAAACAGGCACTTTGGCCCACTGTCCTTAGACTGTCAATCATCCATTCACACTAGTTCTACGTTATCCCACTCCCCAGGGAGTGGTTATTCTTAACCACTCCCTGAACATCAGGCAGTATTTTACAGAGGCCAGTCAACCTACAAACTGCATGTCTTTGGGATGTGGGAGGCAACTTGAGCACCCAGAAGAAACCCATGCAGTCACAGGGAGAACATGCAAACTCCACACAGAGGGAACCCAAGGTCAGGGTCTCTGGCGCTTTGAGACAGCACGTCACTCGCTGCACATCTGTCATGCCTCTTTAAAGAATTCCTTAAAAAGTAGTCATTTGACCAAGCCTTAAGACCTCCATTCTATCCTCACTACGTGGCCCAGAGGTATACTATTTATTTAATAATGCTCCTGTAAAGCTTTGCTACCTTAAAGTCACCACATCAATGAAAATTCCTGTGGCTTGTGACTGATATGAGAAAATGACTGACTTCAATAACAGCTTTCATGATATTTCTATGACATTTTACAGCTAGTGAAATAATTTTGAACTAATAAGGTAGGACATACCTTAAGGTTGGATCAGTCTGAGGAAGGGTCCCGACTTAAAGTTACCTTTGTTTAGTTTTGATTTAATGTCATGCATACCAAAGTAAGAAATACTACAAAAGGGAAAAAAAGTGCTGGAGTAACTCAGCGGGTCAGGCAACATCTCTGGAGAACATCTATAGTATTTTCGCTGACCAGAGAGTATGCAACAAAAAAGCTTTTTAATGTACTTTGTGACAATAAATCAAAACAAAACTAAGGTGACGTTTCAGGTCGGGACCCTTCCTCAATCTGATCATATCCACCTATCCTCGTTCTTCAGAGATGCTGCCATGACCTGTCGCATTACTCCAGCATTTAGTTTCCTTTTGTGTAAACCAACCTGCTATTCCTTGTTTCTACACTAGCAAATACTAACGCTTACTGGGCCAGTAAGCTCCAAGGCAGAGCAATATGATAATGATCAGTGATTCTGCTGGAATAATGATGCTCATTGATGTACAAACAGGGATACATTCCTTACCCTTCTCCAAAACTGGTCCTTTAAGGTCAACCTGACCAAGCAGGTTTTATACCTCATTAGGGAAATGGTATTTCCAACAGCACAACTCATGATCTTAAGATGCAATTGCTGAGGTCCCTGAAAATCAGGAGACTGGGAGGATGGACATGACGGGGGTGGAGCAAGGCTAGTAGGAGAGGGAACCGGGGTCTGGCTTACCGCTCCCTCGAGGTCGGCTGCGGATTGCGTCCCCAGGGAATAGAGGTGGATGGGTCAGGAGAGGAAGATAGTGTGCAAGGAAGGAGATGGCTGGAGGTCCGCAACTGCCTGGGTCTTGTCTGGAACAGGCACCGTTCATGAGAACTGGAGCGTGGACTTTGAAAAGGGCACCATTTTTGTTGGGACCCTTCTTCAGACTGAAGGCTCCCGACCAGAAATGTCAACTATCCACGTTCTCCAGAGATGCTGTCAGACCCAGTTACTCCAGCACTTTAATTCTTTTCTCGTGTTGTATACAGTTTTGATAGCAGGTCAAAGGGAAGGGCATGGTAGCAGTAGTTTAGTTTAATTTAGAGAGTTTAATGTGGGAGGAAACTGGAGCACCCGTAGAAAACCCACTCGGTAACAGGGAGAACGTACAAAACTCCATACAGTGATGTAGGATTAAACCTGAGTCTCTGGCACTGTGAGGCAGCAGCTCTACACTTTGCCACCATGAGAATATAGAAAGCTGAGGGGTGACCGTGCAGAGGTTTATAAAAGTATGAGGGACTAGAGGTAGATAGGATGGATAGTCAGAATCTCTCTTTCCCAAGGTATGGAGGTACAGAATTAGAGGGCACTGAGTGAAGGAGAGAGGAGTGAAAATTGAATAAAGTCAATAAGTTGAATAAGGGCTAGGTTTTTCACACAAAGGGGTCATAAGGTCATAAAGAATAGCAGTAGAATTAGACCATTTGGCTCATCAAGTGTACTCCGCTATTCAATCATGGCTGATCTATCTCTCCCTCCTATCCCATTCTCATAACCTCTGACACCTGGTGGTGAATGTCCAAAATAAGATGCGAATGAAGATGGAAGAAACAGATTCAATTGTGATGTTTAAAAAAGTGTATGGCGGGGCCTGGATAGACAAGGCATAGCGGAAAATAGGCCTAATGTAGACAAATAGGATCACAGTCAACATGACTGAGTTAGGGTGTGATGGCCCATTTGTGTGCAGTACTGATACATGATTTTATAAATTACAAGGCTACCATGGATTGTCCGGCTATTGATGTCTGGCACCTCCTTTAATTCGGACAAAATTACAAGCGCGCACTTAAAATCTCCTCCTGGAGGTCCCCCCAAAAATGTGGGGCCTAGTGATATCTGCAGCCAATATCTTCCAATTTGGGACTTCTGCGCGAATTGACAGGTTGAATTTGACACCTGCGGCCAGGGCTCTGGAAATCTGGCCCAGCCGGAGCCGGCAGATCCGTTCGCATAACCAACTTCCGAGGCCAACTTTGCAGGTCTGTATCTCGGCCACTCAGCGGCCTAAGTAGACCATTCAAGTACTTTTGGACTCCTCTCCGAAACCGTGACCTCTGTTGGTTCTGCAATCCGGAAAGGCTGTGGAACCAAGGGTGCCGGAGAATCAGCCCGTGTAGAGACTTGAACAGACTTGAACTTATATCCTTCCAACACAAGGGTAGGAATGCTGCTAACCAAGTCTGAAGAAGAATAAGAAGGGTCTCGACCCAAAACATCACCTATTCCTTTTCTCCAGAGATGCTGCCTGACCTGTTGTCACTCCACCATCGACCAATGTCACAGTTGGCCCAAACTATGATAGTTTTCCCCAATGATCGAATTGTCTACTTGAAGAGAGAGATAAATTGGTTATTGAGATGTGGGTGCACGCTATACTTTGATAGTTTAATTGCTTCAGTGTAGCCTTTCTATCAGTAGCACTTCTAGTAATTACTCTGAGCCATATCAATGAGCTAAACAGAATGGCATCTTAGTGCATCAAATCTCTCCTGCTAAGATCCAAAATCAAGAGGAAACTGACCCCATCTGAAAAAAAAATTATGCACTTTACTGGTCAAATTATTTATAAGCCAAAGCAGTGATGCATTAATAAAAAAAAAGTAGATTAGGTACATAAGTATTCTCTGGTTTCAAAACATGTTTCTATTTAATATAAGCAATGCATTTCTTCTGGGAATGGAATGCAAATCCCGACCTCTTCTGAAATACCTTGACACAGAATTATACAACTCAAATAATTTTTGATGACACCAAATTGTTCATCTATTAGCGAGAAAGAATCAGTAATTTATTCAGTGTTTTCACACAAGAATGGTTTTGCATTCATGGAGATTTTTTCCCCTTAGTATGTTCAACATGGTTTATTTATAACAATATGGAATGAATGCTGCAACTCATTCGTATTGTAATATGCACATAACTAACAGTTGCCCAAGCTTCCTGTTCCAATATCTTTCTATTCTATATCTCTCCACATGCCAGAACAGTAGTTTAGGTTTATTGTTCAGTTTAGAGACACAGCGCGGAAACAGGCCCTGCGGCCCACTGAGTCCTACAAACACTAGGAACAATTTACAATTTTACCAAGCCAATTCGCCTACACACCAGGACTCTGGTATGGACTTGAATATATATATTTCCAACACAGTAGTAGGAATCCTACCATCCAAACCTGAAGAACGGTCTGAAGAAGGGTCTTGACCTAAAACGTCACCTATTCCTATTCTGCAGAGTTGCTGCCTGACCAGCTGTTACTCCAGAGACAATATGTTATTGTCCAGTATATAACATATTGTCCAATATGTTATATGCAGATACTGAGGTACAGTGAAAAGTGTGTAGGAAGGAACTTCAGATGCTGGTTTATACCGGATGGACACAAAGTGCTGGAGTAACTCAATGGGTCAGGCAGCTTCTCTGAAGAAAAGAAATAGGTGTTGTTTCGTGGTGGTGTGGGAGGGGAGGATTGGAGGTAGGAAAAGGCCAGTACAAAGCAGGGTTGGGAACAGATGACCGAGGAAGGGTGGAGCCTATAATGGTCCATTGTTGGCTGGGGAAGAGGTGATAATGAAGGGATACAAGGATGCGAACAGTGGAACTAGTAGAACAACAAGGATGGGGGGAGGGGGGGGGGGGGGGGGGGGGGGGGGGGGGGGGGGTGAGAGGGAATGCAGGGGTTACTTAAAATTAGAGAAACCAACGTTCATACCACTGGGTTGTATGTTGCCCAAGTGAAATGTGAGGTGCTGTTCCTCCAATTTGCATGTGGCCTCACTGACAGTGGAGGAGGCCCAGGACAGAAAGGTCAGTACAGAAATGGGAAGGGGAGTTAAAATGTTTGGCAACTGGAAGATTGCGTTGATTGGGAAGGCGAACTGAGCATAAGCTTTACTTTATGTGCTATCCAAATAGATCACATATACTATAGATGGATATAATCAGTTCAAACTCAAGTACAACAGATAGAACACATTGGAAGATACCAAGTGCAGAATATAGTTCTCAGCATTGTAGCGCATCAGTTCCACAGACAAAATCCAATGTCCGCAATGGGACTACCCAAGCTTATGGAAGAACCGTTCAGAAGCCTGATAACGGAGGGGAAGAAGCTGTTCCTCAGTACGGTGGTGCGCTTTTTCAAGCTTGTGTATCTTCTGCCGGGCGTAGGGAGGGAGAAGAAAAAGGAATGATTAGGTGGGACCAGTCTTTGATTATGTCAGCTGCTTTTGCAAAGCAGCATGTAGATGGAGTCTATGGTAAGGAGTCTGGTCCGTGTGATGGACCAGGCCACATCTACCACTCTCTGCAATTTGTTGTGATTTGTTCTCAAACCATGCTATGATGCATCCCGACAGTAGGCTTTCTACATTGCTCTATCTGCTGTACTTGAGTTTGGCTTAATTGCATTTGTGTATATAATTATCTGATCTGATTTGATAGCATGCAGCCAATTCTCTTTATTGGACCTCAGTACACGTCGAGTCATAAAGTCAAAGAATGATCCAATGTGGAAATAGGTCCTTCGGCCCAACTTGTCCACACCGGCCAACATGTCCTAGCTACACTAGTCCCAACCATGTATCTGCCTAAATATTTCTCAGATGTTGGGATAGTCTATGCCTCAATAATACTCTGGCAGCTTGTTCCATACACTCGCCACACTTTGTGTGAAAAGGTTACCCCTCAGATTCCTATTATTCCTATTCCTATTCTTATTCCGACACATGAAAATAATAAACCTAAACTTAAAACATGCTGTATCTCTCAACTAATTGAATACTAAGCCTCAACTAAACCTCCTTTAATCAACAACTCTCCACACACATCTTTCCTGCCGCAATGCTTCATGTTCCAGCATTAATTCCCCTCCTGCTTTTTGTTTTGTGTTAACCACTTTAAATGGTATTTATAATATTGACAAAGTAATGATTATGATTAGAAAACATAGCGCAAAATTTTATCAGATGCATTAAAAATCGACCTGGGAAGAAATTAGTATCACTGGTGCCCCAATGGGATGCTGCCTGTATGTCCAAGGAATAAAAATTTATACTATCAAAACTTGTTTTTACCATTTAAATGTATCTATGTAGTTCTTTTAATCTTGCTGTTTACAATTTCGGATCTAGCCAAGACATCTGAAAGTGTTCCTGAGCACATCAAAATCCCATGCTCAACACCGCCGTATCATTAATCTTTGGCTTACTTGTAAACTAAACCAAATAACAATCTTCCTGGGCCTCCAGAGATCACAAATGCACCCAGATCTGAAGTAAAAAGACAGTGATCTATGCCACTGAGTTCCCCAAAGCAGCATATCCTGTACTTACATCTCCTGTACTTTCTGTAAGAAAATTGGAGTCACGTGAATTTATCTCAACAATGGAAATTCTGAAATACAGCTTCATACATCCTGATCCAACACTGCCAGAATTCTCTCTTTCAGAGTTACGAGTTCAGTGATGCAGGGACTGAACCCACCGGGTCCACGCTGATCATCGATCACTGGTTCTATGTTATACCCTGTTCACATCTTATACACTAAGAATGTGGGAGGAAACCCACGCGGTCACAGGGAGGGGGTACAAACTCCACACAGACAGCACCCGTAGCGAGGATCGAACCTGGATCTCTTGTGCTGTTTTGTTTAGTGTAGTTTAGTTTAGTTTAGAGGTACAGCGTGGAAACAGGCCCTTTGGCCTACTGAGTGCGTGCTGACCAGTGATCCCTATACTAACACTATCCTAGACACACTAGGGACAATTTACAATTTTACCAAAGCCAATTAACCTACAAACCTGCACATCATTGGAATGTGTGGTGAAACCAGAGCACTCAGAAAAAAACTCACGCAGGTCATGGAGAGAATGTACAAACTCCGTACAGGCAGCACCCGTAGTCAGGATCAAAACCTTGTCTCTGGCGCTGTGAGAAAGCAGCTCTACCACTGTGCTACAGTGCTTTCCGGATTTACGTCCATGCCCAGGTGCGGTTAGAAAGGGAATACGCCCTGTCCAAGGGCACCCTGAGGGAGTTCCGGGACCACTGGGCTCCGCAGGGTGTTGAATGTATCCTCAATAATGATTGTAACATAGTTGGATAGTAGTTTATTATGGATATATGTTTGTATTGTATTATGATGGTGGGTTCTGGCTTGTTTTATTGGAGTAAAATAATAAATAAATAAATAAACAATTAAAAAAAACTGTGCTACAGTGCAGCACTCTGTATCCTCTAGGTTAAAGTGTTACGTTGCAACAGAATGTTGCATTAGCTTAGTTTGCATATAGTATTCCAATGAGGAATTTAATCCTCTGGGAAAACTTTGACCAGAACTGTCATCCATACTCGAGGACATAGGTTTAAGGTAAGGGGCGAAAGATTTAATAGGAACCTGAGGGGCAACTTTTTGCACAAAGGGTGGCAGATGTATGCAACGAGCTGCTTGAGGAGGTAGGCAGGGCAGATTCTATCGCAAGGTTTAAAAAAACATTTGGACAGGTTTTGAGGGATATGGGCAAAATGCAGACAAATGGGACTAGTGTAGACGGAGTATGTTGGTTGGCGTGGGCAATTTGGATCGAATGGCCTGCTTCCATGCTGAATGACTCTATGACCTCGGAACTATAATCTCCCGGGACATCAAATGGGAGGCCACCATCGACTCCTCAGTCAAAAAGGCCCAACAGAGGATGTACTTCCTGCGGCAACTGAGGAAACGCAACCTGCCACAGGCAATGATGGTCCAGTTTTACACTACCATCATAGAGTCTGTCCTTATCTTCTCTATCATGGTCTTGATTGGCTCAGCCACCAAACATGACATCCGGAGGCTGCAGCGCATCGTCCGATCAGCCGAGAAAGTTGTTGGCTGCAACCTTCTCCCCATTGATGAACTGTACTTTCCCCCCCATTGATGAGCTGTACACTGCGAAGGCCAGGAAGCGAGTGGGTAAGATCATCTCTGACCCCTCTCACCATGGCCACAAACTCTTTGAATCATTTCCCACTGGGAGGCGACTCCGTACTATCAAAGCCACCACAGCCAGACATAAAACCAGCTTCTTACCACTAGCAGTAGCTCTACTCAACAGCCAAAAGCCTGGAGCCTCTTTTTACTCTGGTACTTTATTTTCACATGTTTAAATTATAATGTTGTTTTTTCAATTGTCTGCTGTATATTGTGTTTTTACCATGTTAGAGCAAAACACCGTCAAATTCCTTGTATGTATACATACTTCACCAATAAATTTATTCTAATTCTTCTGATTCTGATTTTGACTCTATGACTCTATGACTATGCACCGTCATCAAGATAGATCGTTTTTTTTCATCTCCATAGAGCTACTTTATAAACCATACAACATAGAACAGTACAGGAACAGGACCTTCAGTTCACAAAGCGTGTGCCCAACAAAATGTGAACATTGGTAAGCCTCTTCTGCACCATCTCCAAACTGTCCACATCCTTCCTGGTGACCAGAACAATGTACAATACTCCAAATGGGCCCTAACTAAACTCCTATAAAGCAGACACGTGTATTCAAATCCCCTGACCTATGATAGCAAGCATACCATTTTTACCATTCTATCTGCTTGTGTTGCCACTTTGAGGGAGGTTTGGACAAGAACCCCAAGATACCTCTGTAAATTAATTCTATTAACTATCTGTACGAGTCTGCACGTTCTGCCCGTGATCTTGTGGGATTTCTCCGGGTGCTCCGGTTTCCTTCCACATTCCAAAGACGTGCGGGTTTGAAAGTTAATTGGCTTCTGTAAATTGCCCCTAGTGTGTAGGATATAATTAGTGTACAAGGTGATTGTTGGTTGGCGTGGACTTGGTGGGTTGAAGGGCCCGTTTCCTTCCGTATTGCTAAAACTAAAACTAAAACTAAAATAAAACCTCATAAACTGCTTACTTTTCCTTTTCATTCCACCCCCTGAAATGCCATGCTGCTCTGATTAAACACCATCTGCCATTTCTCTAGCCATATCGATAACTGATCAATATTCTACTGTGTCCTTTGACAGCCTTCCTCATTGTCCATACATCAAATCTTAGATTGACATTTTGGTCTTGTTCACCTCTTCTAAAATATATTGCTGTATACTACAGCAAAATTGTGTATTGGTTGCTATTCTTACAATGAATATCGGCATAGCATGATCGGTGACACATAACAGCGACCATAATAACAAGACGACCTTTTGAGCTCTTTTTATTCCTACTTGTTAAAACTCTTCTCCATCTATTTTATCCTTCTGACATCTTCTAACCTTGCAAATCTTTAAATAGAAGATATCACAAATATCTATCATCCCCTTTATTGCGGTTCCTGGTATCATAGAATAGACAGAGTTGAGTTTTGATCCTTTGAATAGCAGCTCAGCATTTTGCCAACAACCTACTCTGTCATTCAGCTGATAGATTCCTTTATAAACTGTTTGAACTAGCAGTTTACTGGCAGTATAAATGTGGCCATGTAAACACACAGCCAAATGCAAATCCAAAGTGTCAAACGCTTGAATAATTTATGTGTTTTAACCTATTTCACAAATAACGTGAATTCTTTGCAAGTAGCTTCTTCTGTGTTAATGTAACTCCTTTAATAGTTCTTACAGATATTAAACTGCAGGGGCTGTTAGCTTAGCCCATCCTTTATGATCCCTCTCCTTAGTTTGGTTTACAGATCCAATGTGGAAACAGATCCTTTGGCCAACCAAGTCCACGCCGACCATTGATCACCTCTACACTGGTTTTATGTTATCCCACTTTTGCATCCACTCCCTACACAATAGGGGCAATTTGCAGAAGCCATTGAACCTGCAAACCTGTATGTCTTTATAAAGTTGGACGAAAACGGAGCACCCGAAGAAAACCCAGGTCTCTGGCACTGTGAGGCAGCAGATCTACCACTGCCCCACTGTGTCATCCACGCCTGGCAGACATTGATGATTGAGTCTGAAGAAGGGTCTCGACCTGAAACGTCACCTATTTCTTTTTTCCACAGATACTGCCAGCCCCGCTGAGTTGCTTCATTATTTTGTGTCTTCTCTGGCAGACATTTCTCAGTTGCAGAGCTTGTCAATTGAGGGGACACCTGATTGAAGTACATAAATTTATGAGAGGCATAGATGCGATAAACAGCCAGAACCTTTCTCCCACGGTGGAAATGCCAAATACTAGATGGTATAGCTTTAATGTAAGAGGGGAAAAGTTTTTAGTAGGTTGTGATGGTAGTTGTAGGTAGTCGCAAATAGTCGTAGGTAGTCATAGATAGTCGTAAGTCGTAGACATAGTCGTAGGAGGTCGTAGACATAGTCGTAGGAGGTCTTTCACCTGTGACTGCGTGGCATTTTTCCGGGTGCTCCAATTTTCTTCCACACTCCAAAGACATATAGGTTTGTAGGTTAATTGGCTTCAGCAAAATACTAAACTGTCCCTAGTAGGATAGTGCTAGTGCATGGTGTGTTCGCTGGTTAGCACGGACTTGGTGGGCTAAAGGGCCAAAGGGCCTGTTTCCACACTGTATCTATAAATCACATCTACTAAATGAAATAAAACTCTCTGGCCGATCTTTTCATCTATTCTCATAATCCCTTACAAGGCCTTGTGTTAATAACACGCATGAGAAGAGCTTGGAGATGCTTTACTGCGTGAAGAGGTGTGACATCAATATGCTACTTTTAACCCCAGGGACCCTGGGTTGCTTTCCAAGCTAAAGGTGTAATCTGCAAACCCACCAGGGAAATCTGTTGTTTCATTCCAACAAACGGAGGAATGAAAAAAAATGAATATCTGAAAATACATTCATATTTATATCCAGGTTTACACCACATGCACACAATTATTCTTTCCTTAGCTTCTGTGAACTACCCTGACCAATTCCTAAAACCATAATCACTGCACAACCCTAATCCTACCTCAGCAGTGAAATATACCGATCACCTCTTACACTACCATGGACTTATTTTCTAAATGTTTTTTGGACTAATGTCTTGTTTTATGCACTGTTTTTTTGGTTTAACATACTTGGAGAATGTATGTATAATTTATGTGGAATGTATCTGTTTATGTGTTGATGTGAGGCTATTTGACAGCTGCAAGCCAGATTTTCATTGTACTTGGACCACTGTATTCAGTTTTTGGTCACCCTGTTATAGGAAGGATGTCATTAAGCTGGAAATAGTGCAGACAAGATTTACCAGGATGTTGCTAGGACTTGAGGGGCTGAGCTGTTGGGAGAGGTTGGGTTGGCTAGGACTTTATTCCTTGGAGAGCAGGCGACTGAGGGGTGATCTTAAGAGGTGTATAAAATTGTGAGAGGAATAAATAGGGTGAATGCACAGAGTTTTTACTGAGCGAGGGGAATCAAAAACAAGAAGACATATGATGAGGTATGGGGGAAAGACTTAATACGAATCTGATGGGCAACTTTTTCACTAAGAGGGTGGTGCTTATATGGAATGAGCTGCCAGAGGAGCTAGTTGGGGCAGACACTATAACAACATTTAAAAGACACTTGGACAAGTACATAGTTAGGAAATCTGTAGAGAGATATGGAACTAACTTAGATGGGGCATCTTGATCAGCTTGAACATGTTGGGCCGAAGGGCCTGTTTTATGACACTTTGCCTGCATCTTACCATACTTGAGGGTATAACAATGATTTTGACTTGATTAGACTCAACCTGTCCAAATCACATTGGGGTCCCCAACAACTCTCCTATATGTTGTCTGAAACTCTGCACTCTCTTGGAACTACAATGCTTAGGTCCAAGAGAACATTGGCTAGCAAGGTCGGACATTCACATCCAGCAAAGGTAAGTTTAGGGCAGTAGAGTTCACATACAGTGAGTGAAGATGGTGTATGTATGGACATAGGAAATCCAGCAGCTTAATCTCCTCAGGATTTCTACAAAGTGGCCCAACTAAGCAAAACCAAATGAGAATGACAATCAAAAAGGCACAACAGAGGATGTACTTCCTGCGGCAGCTGAGGAAGCACAATCTGCCACAGGCAATGATGGTCCAATTCTATACGGCCATCATAGAGTCTGTCCTCACCTTCTCCATCATGATCTGGTTTGGCTCAGCCACCAATCCAGAGGCTGCAGCGAACCGTCCGATCAGCTGAGAAGGTTAATGGCTGCAACCTTCCTTCCATTGACGAACTGTACACTGCAAAGGTCAGGAAGTGAGCAGGTAAGGTCATCTCTGACCCCTCTTACCCTGGTCACTTCCCTCTGGAAGGCGACTACGGACTGTTATAGCTGCCACAGCCAGACATAAAAACAGCTTTTTTCCATGAGTAGTAGCTCTATTCAATAACCAAAAATCTGTAGCTCCTTTTGCTCTGGTATTTTATTTAATTCACATGTTTAATCAATAATGTTTTATTACGAATGTCTAATGTTTTATGTGTCATTCCTAACTGTCACTGTATGTCATGTTGTCACTTGCAGGTGGAGCACCAAGGCAAATTCATTGTATGTGACTACTTGGCCAATAAATTTATTTATTCATACATACACTCAATCATTCATTCATTCATTCAATCATTCATTCATTTTAGCTAGTATTGTCAATTAGAAACTGTGCAAAGTTGGTCACTTTTTAAAGGATTATTGTTGACTAGCCATTAAGAAACGGAGAAAGTTAAGAAGAAATAAGATTTGCCGCACGCAGTACATGTTCCAGAACTTGTATGTACAGGTCTGGCAGGCACTGCCTGCCTCCTGTCTGGGGATGTCCACCCTAAGTCAAGTCAAGTCAATGGACACATAAGGAACTGCAAATGCTGGTTTACAAACAAAAACACCAGCAGCTGGAGTAACGCAGCAGTCGGCATTTCTGGACCACATGAATAGGTGACATTTTGGGTCTGGCCCCTTTTTCATACTGATCGTAGGGAGAAGAAGAAAGCTGGTAGAGACATGGGTAAGTCAAGTTAATTCAAGTCATGTTTGTTTCCATATGCTAAAGCACGGTGAAGTACAGGTCAAATGAAAATGTTGCTTGCAGCAGCATCACAGGCACATAAACTCAGACACTAAAACACACTAAAATATAAATCATCTATATAACTAAAAGTCTCATCTTGACCACTTCATGTCTGCACTGTTATTGTATTCTGTGGCTGTTCAGAGGACACAGCCATAGAATAAAATAACGTACATTTAGAAAGGAAATTAGGTAGAATGTATTTAGTCAGTGGGTGGTGAATCTGTGGAATTCATTGCCACAGAAGGCAGCAGAGGTGAAGTCTGTAAAACGACTTATTCCACACAGAGTCTTTTACTATAACTGTTTATTAAAGTTACTGTTACACACTATGCAATAGCTGTCCGTGGTCATCACTGGAGCTAGAGAGCGAGCTAGAGGTGGGGACACTACAATTATACTGGAGATAATGGGGAGTGGTTAGTGGTGGGGAGGTCACTATGGTTAAAGGAACCTGCACTAATCTACAAAGTCAATGGATATTTCTAAGGCAAAGATTGACTTCATTATTTTTTGATTATTATGGGCACCTGGTGTTATGGGGAGAAGGCAGGAGAATGGGGTTGAAAGGGAAAATTAGATCAACTATGACTGAATGGCGTAGCCGACATGATGGGCCAAATGGCCTAATTCTGCTCCTATAACTTATGAACTTATAATACCTCAGATGCGGAAGGAACCCAGAGACAGTGAACCGTAGACTTGGTTACAGTCACCTACCAGTGTGTGGCTCAATAGAAAAGTACGGTTGCCCTTCCAGGATGCTGTAGACCAGTTTTGCGCTGTTTCCATACACAGGGTCATCAGCATCTGTAGCTGTTATCCCCAAGACAGAAGTTCCTAGAGGAATGCAAGAACAGAACAAAGTTTAAGATCAGAAAAAATATAATTCATCTCAGCAAAGCTTGTATGTATGCTCAGAAGTGCAGTAATGTTGTTAAAAGTAATGATTTCATTGTTCCATTTTGGGTCATATGACAATAAGGCACTATTAGCTCTTGTCTTGGCTCTTGAGTAATGGTCTAGACACAAGGAACTGCAGATGCTGGTTTACTAAAAAGGACATAAATGCTAGAGTAACTCAGCAGGTCGGGCGACATCTCTGCAGAACATGGATAGGTGATGTTTCAGTCCTAAGAAAGGTCCCGACCTAAAACGTCACCTGTCTATCTTCTCCAAACATTCTACCTGAATTTGTCAAACAGTTTGTGTCTTTCCTTTTCGGTAATTCTCTATCCCCTGTGCCCCTAATTATTTCCGAATAATCAGATGCCAGATTATTGGAGCATTATTACAACAACCAGTGTTTATTTTGTGATGGTACATTGCACCAGCACCTCTAAAAAGCAAAAGACTAGATTTTCAATTAAAATTTAAAAAACATTATATTACAAAAAGATTGCTAACAGTTACAAAATAAAATGCATAAATTAAATCAGGCGGTCAGGTCCTTAAACACGTTTTGGATGGTGATCCACCATTTACACCTATAATAAAGAATAAAGAAGAATCTTTGCCCAAAATGCCATCTATCCAGGTTCACCAGAGATGTTGTCTGGCCCACTGAGTTACTCCAGCTCTTTGTGCCATTTAAACAAGCATCTGCAGTAGTTAGTTTTAGTTCTAGAGATACAGCATGGAAACAGGCCCTTCAGCCCACTGATCACCCTTACACTAATTTTATGTTACCCAGCATCCTACACAACAGGGACAATTTACAGAAGCCATTTAACCTTCATGTCTTTGGGATGTGGTAGGAAACCGGAGTGCCCGGAGAAACCCAGTCACAGGGAGAACGTACAAAGTACATACAGACTGCATCCATGGTCTGGATCGGGTAATCAATCAAGGTGCAGACTCAGTGGGTTGAAGGGCCTGTTTCCATGCAGTATCTCTAAACTAAATTAAACTAAACTAAATCACAACCAATTTGTCCAAGGTCAGAGAATATAAAGCATGGATTTGAACTAGATAGTAAAGGACTGTGAAGAAGTAAAGGATCAAGAGGCTGGTTGGCCAACTGATGCTATGAATTAGAGTCATAGTCATAGAGTCATGCAGCATGGAAACAGGTCCTTTGGCTCAAGTTGCCCACACTGACCAACATGTCCCATCTGCACCAGTCCCACCTGCCTGTGTTTGGCCCATATCCCTCTAAACCTGTCTAGTTTAGTTTAGTTTAGAGATACAGTATGGAAACAGGCCTTTTGGTCCACCCGACTCCGTGCCAACCAGCGATCACCCCATACTCTGGCACTATCCTACACACTAGGGACAATTTACAATTTTACTAAAGCCAATTAACCTCCAAACCTGTACACCTTTGGAGTGAGGGAAGAAACCGGAGCACCCAGAGAAAACCCACGCAGGTCATGGGGAGAACAGACAAACTCCATACAGACAGCACCAGGTTCAGCTGGAGTATAAAGTTTTGCTTGACTTCACTTCTTATTCCTGTTTCGCTAATTTTTAAAATCTGTCAGGAAAGCAATTAAAAGTTACACTGAGATTTATTTAGAAGCTTACGGAATTCAAAAGCAGTGATATCGTTGTGAAACTTTTATAAGACTCTGGATCTTTTGTACCGAGTGCACAGTGCAGAATTCTGGTTTCTATGCCATGAAAAGGAAATGGGATAAAAATAGAAAATATATAGTGATAAAACAGAGATTTCAGCTCTCAGCAAAGATTGAACCAGCTAAGATTTATTCTTTAATAAAGCAATCTGATGAAAACCTTTAAAATTATAAATAAGTTGTATAGGTATACTGCAGGGAGAATGATTACTCTTGCTCAAAAATGCATAACTCAGGGTCATAAATATATAATAGGTTAAAACAGCAATTTGATAACGACCCAATAATCCTAATGCATAAAATCATTCAATCATAGAATCATACAGCATGGAAATAGGCCATTCAGCCCAACTTGTCTATACTGACCAATGGACATCTTTTCATTTTAACCGTACTTGGTCCATTGCCCTCGAAGTTGAACATTGAATCCTCCAATTTTAGCTAACCTTCTCACCAATATGATCAAGGACCAGTCTCACTACCTCTTCTCCCCACTCCCATCAAGCAAGAGGTACAGAAGTGTGAAAATGCTTACCCAAGGTCAGAATCCAACCCGTCGCCAGCGCTGTAAGGCAGCAGCTCTACTACTTGCACCACAGTGCCACACTATCAATTTATCAGAAGCATTGACAGGGTAGACATTCAGAACCTTCATGCCAGGGGGGACCACCGGGTGGCGCCCGCAATGGTTGTTTCGCCAACAATCTGTCTAGTCCCTTCTCTGTTTTTATTGTTTTACGTTTTTTTTAAATGTATGTTTCAATGTTTCTTGGTATGTTTTATGTGGGGGTAAATTTATTTCAGCCACTTACCTCGACAGAGACGCGATGGAGATACGTTTCTCCGTCTCCCCTGCGGACTAACAACGTGGAGTGGTGCGCCTTTCCTGGAGACCGGCCCGGAGCTTCAAGTCACGGGTGGGGCACTGCGCGGACTTTAACATCGCGGAGCGGGCGATCCTTTACTGAGGATCGCCAGAGAAAGTGCCCCGACTGCGGGGCCTGTGGACTTTAACACCGTTAAGCCCACGGCCTCCGGTTAGAAGAGGCTGACTCAGGAGCTCCATGCCACGGAGTGTTCCAATCTGTCCTGACGCCGGAGTTTTGATCATCCCGATGTGAGGGCTTGAACATCGGACCGTTGGCAGTGGCGACTGTGGAGCGCTCCGACCATGGGTGAACAAAGGAGGAAGATAACTGAACTTTATTGCTTTCCATCACAGTGAGGAATGTTGATTCCCCTGTGGTGGATGTTTATGTTAAATGTTATTTTATGTGGCTGTGTGTTTTGCTGCTTTTCACATAGTACGGCTGTATGGTAACTCAAATTTCACTGTACCTTAATAGGTTAAGTGACAATAAACGCAAACGTGAACTTGAACTTGAATTGTCAAAGACTCGAGGACGTAGCTTTAAGGTGAGAGGGAGAATGTTTAAAGATGTTAACATTTTAAAGGTTGTCTGCCTTTGTCACAATGCATTCATCAAACTACAGATTGAGTAGTTAATGAATATATTACTACAGCAGGGATTTTATGGAAATCAAATCAACAAAGGAGAATGTTTGGTAAACTGTTAAAAGATTAGACAGTTAAATAACAGCTTTCAAACATTTTATTGAAAGTTAATCCTTCACACCTACTCAGCAACTCTCCCCAGCTACCTGAAGCCCAATGTTTGCCAGCAATCACAAAAGCACAGCGGTTGCAGCGTTGTTTCAGAATTTCCAGAGGCATTTGTTAAATATTACAGCTCCCACCCTTTGAGACGAATGCGGTTTGGAGCGAGAGGGGCTGAGATAGTGAGGGGTGAGAGGTTTCTAGATCCTCCCAAAATAGGAAGCATCCTGTTCATATCCACCTTTTCAAAGATCCCTCGGATTCTAATATATATTTAATTCATGAATCGGCATGGTGGCGCAGCGGCAGAGTTGCTGCCTTAAGGGTCTGTCCCACGAGCATGCGACTGCATGCGGCAAGCGTGTCTAAACAAGAAGCGGGGGCTGCGCAGAGGTCGAGAGAGTGACACGAAGTCCAAGCGAAGTCCGCGGGAAGTTCGCGCGTGACATACGGCACTGAGGCGGCTGTGGGCTGGCAGGAAGTTGCCGCGCGGAATTTTTGAACACGGTCAGTTATTCAGAGCCCCGCGCGATGTCGGGACCAGCTCCGCACAACTCCATACGGTTCCGGCGATCGAAGTGGGACCGGTCCCGCGAGCCATACGGCTCAAGCGACCACGTTAGGTCGCGCTTGCCGCATGGAGTCGCATGCTCGTGGGACAGGCCCTTTACTGTGTCAGAGACCCGGGTTCAACACTGACTAAGATTGCTGACTGTAGTAGAGTTTGTACTACGTTCTCTCTGTGACAGTGTAGGCTTTCTCTGGATGCTTCAGTTTCCTCCCACACTCCTAAGAGGTGCAAATTTGTAGGCTAATTGGTTCAGTAAAATTGTAAATTGTCCCTAGAGTAGTTCTAGTGTACGGGATGATTGCCGGTTGGCTCGGACTCGGTGTCTGTAGAGCCTATTTTCTCACTGTATCTCTAAAGCCTAAAGTCAATCCAGGTATTAATCCCGCTAACCTTTTCCAAACCTGCTTCTAATGCAGTAGCATCCCTCCTTAAATCAGGAGCCCAATTTTGTGTACAGCACTCTGTATGTGGTCTAATTACACACTGCTGGATGTAACTGTTCTCCAGGAGTTTGGAGAGATGGTATTGTGCCAGCACTAGCATGAAGGGCACTCAGTCCAATGAGACCAGCTGTGGATTTGGCAGAAGTTAACCAAGTAAGACAAGTAAGGATGAGTGGCGGACAAACCAAGGGCAAAGCTATGCACCGAATCCAAGCCCAGTAGTGTGCTTAAATACACTGCTCAGCAACTGGGCTGCCTGCCATGGTAGAACTACATTTAGATTCCAAAAGAATGAGTAATTAATTATTCCACGTCTGCAATAGCATCTTTATGAAAGCCAGGAAAGGTGCACCATGAGATACATGGAACTGCAGATGCTGATTTACCAAATAAGCCACAAAGTGCTGGTGTAACCCAATGGGTCTGGCAGCATCTCTGGAGAAGTCACAGTGAAAAGCTTTGTTTTGCTTGCTACCCAAACGCAGATCAGACATACCATACAATCAAGTCAGACTCAAGTGCAATAGGTAGAGCGAAGGGGAAGCTATAGAGTGCAGAGTGTAGTTCTCAGCATTATAGAGCATCAGTTCCATTGGCCAATGTCCAATATCCGCAAAGGGGTAGGGATGAATCGGACCCTGAATGGTACCCTAGTTTATGGATGGAAATGGTAGCCTAGAGAATATCCAGTCCAGTCTAATCTAGTCCAGTTCTGGGGAATATTGCTCTGTAATCTTTTGGGCCAGAGCCTTTCTTTGGATGGACTGTGGTGGATGTGGGGGATGGGGGCAGATGGAGGTTTGGGGTAGTGGGGGAGAAAGCTGGAAGAGAGGTGGGGCAGGACAAAGCCTGGTGGATACAGGTGAGGATGGTTTGTAATTTGCAGGTAGTTGGACAAAGGCCAGAGACGAAAGGACTAAAACTGTGAGATAAGGATAGAAGATTGTGAATTGTGAAGCCTTCGGCCCACTGAATCCATGCCACCCACGATAACCCATACACTAGTTCTATCCTACACACTAGGGACAATTTACAGAGGACAAATAACCTGCAAAGCTGCATGTCTATGGAATGTGGGAAGAAACCAAAGCACCCAGAGAAAACCCACATGATCACAGGAAGAACTTGCAAACTCCATACAGACAGCACCTGTAGTCAGGATCAAATCCGAGTCCCTGGTGTAGTGAGGCTGGCAGTACCTCTACCGCATCATGTTCAGCACAAACTATGTGGGCCAAAGGGCCCGTTCCTCCGCTGTACTGTTCTATGTTCGTGGAAACCCTTCTGTACCCTTTCCTTGCTTCCTAGAGTTAGGTGACTGGTTTAGGATAATGTATCCTAACATGCCCTGTACATGTACAAAACATTGTGCTCAAAGTCTTTGGTAAAAACCGAACTGGTTTTAAACAAAATTCTGTGCCCCTATTAATAAATTCATGAATCGCATATTTTAGTAATCTCTCTCTTAACATTCCCTGCCACTCTGAATGATTTAAATGCAAAAATATGCAGGCCCTCCATGGCACACCTTTCAAAATTTGTACCAAATATTCCATATTGTTTCTTATTTACTGCTCAGTGCCACATCTCTGATTGTGAAACCTTCAAGTGTCTGGAGTAATTAAATGTCATATTATGACAATCAGATTATCACTTGCAGCAGCATAACACACAGATACATATAACAATAAAAAATGCAATAAATTAACCATAATATGTGGAAAAAATAACATCAAAGCCCACAATACAACCAACATGCACCCCATAGTGGTTCATATTAGAGGGTTCATATCACACATTAGAATTTAGAAGATTAAGGGGGATTTTATAGAAACTTACAAAATTCTTAAGGGGTTGGATAGGCTAGATGCAGGAAGATTATTCCCGATGTTGGGGAAGTCCAGAACTAGGGGTCACAGTTTAAGGATTAGAGGGAAGTCTTTTAGGACCGAGATGAGAAAATCATTTTCTACACAGAGAGTGGCGAATCTCTGGAATTCCCTGCCCCAGAAGGTAGTTGAGGCCAGTTCATTGGCTATATTTAAGAGGGAGTTAGATGTGGCCCTTGTGGCTAAAGGGATCAGGGGGTATGGAGAGAAGGCAGGGATGGGATACTGAGTTCGATGATCAGCCATGATCATATCGAATGGCGGTGCAGGTTCGAAGGGCCAAATGGCCTACTCCTGCACCTATTTTCTATGTTTTTATGTGTCTATGGTAGTGTTGTGCAATGTTCATGGTAGCTGGGAAGACACCATTCAGAGCTGGTTCTGACTGGGATTGTTCCTGGTCGTTTCTCACCTCCAGCTCTACACCCTACCCCACCCAACCACCCCTACTTTCAGTCTGAAGAAGGGTCTCAACCCGAAACATCACACATCTTTTTTCTCCACAGATGCTGCCTGACCCGTTGAGTTACTCCAGCACTTTGTGTTTATCTTTGGAATAAACCAGCATTTTCAGTTTATTGTTACTACAAGCTATTAATGATATTGCTGTCGTAATTTGTAAATTACAGTTACTTCACTTCAAAAGTAAATAATTGCTGTTCAGTGCATTGAGACACACTGTGGTCATTAAAATTTACTAAATAAATATTAGTTAATTTTTTTCATAACCCAGTCAATGAAGATCATACCATGGTACGTAGTGTGTGTTTTTTTCCCCTCACTTTTGTGTTACCAGCTGTTTTTGTTTAATCCTTCAGTGGATGTCAACATTATTGCTCTATCAGAGTGTGTTCACCTCTCTCATTCACCCTTGAACTAAATAGTTTCCCAAAATCCGCAGATGTAAAAATAAACTGTGAAAGGACCATTCATTTTTGGGTGGTATGGTGGCACAGTTGTAGAGTTGCTTCCTTTACAGTGCCAGAATCCTGGGTTCGATCGTGACTACGGCTGCTGTCTATACGGAGTTTGTATGTTCTCACTATGACTACGTGGGTTTTGTCCAGGTGCTCCGGTTTTGTCCCACACTGTAAAGACGTACAGGTTTGCGGGTTAATTGCCTTCTGTAAAATAGTCCTTAGGTGTTGGATTGATCATTGGCCAGTGTGGACTCAGTGGGCCTGTTTCTATGCTGTATCTTGAAACTAAACCACTCTGGTCAATATTATTTCTTCAGTCAATATCGGGGAGTTTGCCTTATTGTGTATTTGAGCTTGCTGTGTGCAAATTGGCTGTTTATGAGCCATAACTACAACAGCCACAATATTTCTACAGGACACCCTAGGCTGCAAAGTGCCTTGCGATCTCCTGGAAGGAATTTGAAAGTTGGCATAACACACCCCCAATGCCCTCATGCTGAGTCGACTTGAAGATTTTAGCTGCATTGTCTGCATGTCTTTTTGTAATAAGTCATCTGATTGTTCCTTCCTCTTATCTATCATTGGGATTTCAAATTCCAGCTGGTATTTGTCAAACAGATCTGCAGAATTTAATTTATTTTACGACAGGGCACAGCTTCTGTTCAGTTGCTGACCTGACATCAGAGAAGATCTCCATCAGTCAATGTAAGGGTTCATTTCCTTTCAGATACTGCATGTTCTTGTGCATTATGTATTGACGGCAACACACCAAGGTATAAGGAAATCATCTCGCACACACCAACACAAGCATAAGATTATAGTTCAATACTCTTGACTCTTAATACTGGGTGACAGAGCAGCACAGCTGGTAGAGCTGCTGCCTCACAGCATTTGAGTCCAGGGTTCGATGCTGACCTCAGGTGCTGTCTGTGTGGAGTTTACACGTTCTCCCTGGGTTTACGCTGGGTGCTACATTTTCCTTCCACCTCCTATACATGTGCAGGTTTGTAGATTAATTGTCCCCTGTAAAATTGGTCCCAGTGCGTAGGGAGTGGATGAGAAAGTGGGGTAACATGGAAATAGTGTGAACGGGTGATCGATGGTCAGCATGGTCTCGGTGGGCCAAAGGGCCAGTTTTCATGCTGTATCTCTAAATTAAACCCAATCACGGCACCTCAGTAATAAGAAGCAAAGACGAGGCAGGGAAAGTGAAATTAGCCAATGAATGTGCATGCACCATTGTTAATATAACTTTAACTCTGCCCTTTGGGAGCATGATAGGGTGAAGGGAAATAGTTGCACTGATGTTTTGTGACCTGAATACAGCAGATGACACTTAATGAGTGTGAGGTGCAAAGGGACATTGCTTCATTGGGGAAATGGTCCTTAGGTGCTAATTAAATTTCAGTGTCATAAAGGCAGCACAATGGGTTCAGCTTAATAGGAACATTCTGACAACGGATAATTTCACTTGCAACTCAAATGAACAAAAACATTCCCATTAATGGCAATACCAATCTAAAGTCAGATATTACTTTGTGTATTGCCAAAGTGAAATTAATTTCCTCAGACAGAGTGTAAACCTTACCCACTCATGGCCTTGCCTTGGGATAATAAGAAAACCCCCACAAAAAGCAGCAGCAAATCTTATATCCCAGCATCGACAAGACACTCATTTATAGCTCAAAGCCTGGATCAGTATTGCACAGGTATTACCTTGTGCCTTGTGCTGCTTTATAGCACCAGAGACCCAGATTCAATCCCAACCTCAAGTGCTGCCTGTGTGGAGTTTGCATGCTCTCCCTGTGACCATGTGGGTTTCCTCTGGGTGCTCCGGTTTCCTCCCAAAGGCGTGTAAGCTTGTGGGTTAATTGGGCCTTTGTAAATTTCCCCAGAGTGTGTAGAGTGGATGCGAAAGTAGTATAACATAGACCTATTTGCTATAGTGTCTATAGTATATAATAGACACTAAGCTGGGGGGCAGTGTTAGGTGTGAGGAGGATGCTAGGAGACTGCAAGGTGACTTGGATAGGCTGGGGTGAGGGGGCAAATGTTTGGCAGATGCAGTTTAATGTGGATAAATGTGAGGTTATCCATTTTGGTGGCAAAAACGGGAAAGCAGATTATTATCTAAACGGTGGCCGATTGGGAAAGGGGGAGATGCAGCGAGACCTGGGTGTCATGGTACACCAGTCATTGAAGGTAGGCATGCAGGTGCAGCAGGCAGTAAAGAAAGCGAATGGTATGTTGGCTTTCATAGCAAGAGGATTTGAGTATAGGAGCAGGGAGGTTCTACTGCAGTTGTACAGGGTCTTGGTGAGACCACACCTGGAGTATTGCGTGCAGTTTTGGTCTCCAAATCTGAGGAAGGACATTATTGCCATAGAGGGAGTGCAGAGAAGGTTCACCAGACTGATTCCTGGGATGTCAGGACTGTCTTATGAAGAAAGACTGGATAGACTTGGTTTATACTCTCTAGAATTTAGGAGAATGAGAGGGGATCTTATAGAAACTTACAAAATTCTTAAGGGGTTGGACAGGCTAGATGCAGGAAGATTGTTCCCGATGTTGGGGAAGTCCAGGACAAGGGGTCACAGCTTAAGGATAAGGGGGAAATCCTTTAAAACCGAGATGAGGAGAACTTTTTTCACACAGAGAGTGGTGAATCTCTGGAACTCTCTGCCACAGAGGGTAGTTGAGGCCAGTTCATTGGCTATATTTAAGAGGGAGTTAGATGTGGCCCTTGTGGCCAAGGGGATCAGAGGGTATGGAGAGAAGGCAGGTACGGGATACTGAGTTGGATGATCAGCCATGATCATATTAAATGGCGGTGCTGGCTCGAAGGGCCGAATGGCCTACTCCTGCACCTAATTTCTATGTTTCTATGTTTCTAACTAGTGTGAATGGGAAATCGATGAGCAACACTGGTGGGCTGCAGGGCCTGATTCCACGCTGTATCTCAAACCAAATTGGAAGGTGCGGTGGGGCAACGGTGGAGTTCCTGCCTTACAGCGCCAGAGACCCGTTTTTGATTTTGACTACAAGCGCTGACTGTACGTGGGTTTTCTCAAGATGCTCCAGTTTCCTCCCATGCTCCAAAAACTTACAGGTTTATAGATGAATTGGCCTCGGTAAACAAAGATGTAAATGGTCCCTAGTGTGTTGGATTGTACAAGTGTACAGGGTGATCTCTGATTGGAGGGAACCAGGTGGGCTGAATGGCCTGTAGCAGCACTGAATCTCTACACTCCAAAGTCTAAAGGCTGGAGCAGAATAATCTCCACAGTTAAAAGAATGAATATCAATATCACTATCATGAAGCCTGTGGAGACACAGTTATCGATTGCATTCAAGCAGAGGTTGATAGATTTCTGGATATTGGAGCAATTAATGCATACTGGGATAGTGCGAGGAAATGTTGTCGCAGTAGATGATCAGCCATGATCTTGTTGAATGGTTCAGGAGATGAAAGGCCTAATTCTGCTCACACGTCTTATGTTATGTCAACCACCAACACTCAGAGAAGGACCGGAACGATATTATATACAGAAGAAGATAAGCTTTTTCCTGGGCAGTAGATAGCCTAGTTAATGTCCACTATCTAAAGATAATGGTGCACCAGGATTGCCTTCCAATTTGGAGACACAATTTCAAAACAGGTTTTAAAAATACCCAAAACGTAGGTTAATTTACTTTAGACTTCAGATGTACAGAGCAGAAACAGGCCCTTCGTCCTAAGAGTCCGCGCCAACCCCATACACTAGCACTATCCGACACACTAGGGACAATTTACAATTTACAATTTTACCAAAGCCAAATAACCTACAAACCTCTCAGATTGTACCACTATATAACCATGTAACAATTACAGCACAGAAACAGGCCATAACCCTCCATTCCTTTCCCATCCATATAACTATCCAATTCATTTTTAAATGATAAAATCGAACCTGCCTCCACCACCTTCACTGGAAGCTCATTCCACACAGCCACCACTCTCTGAGTAAAGAAGTTCCCCCTCATGTTACCCCTAAACTTCTGACCCTTAATTCTCAAGTCATGTCCTCTTGTTTGAATCTTCCCTACTGTCAGTGGGAAAAGCTTATCTACGTCAACTCTGTCTATCCCTCTCATCATTTTAAAGACCTCTATCAAGTCCCCCCTTAACCTTCTGCGCTCCAAAGAATAAAGACCTAACTTATTCAACCTTTCTCTGTAACTTAGTTGCTGAAACCCAGGCAACATTCTAGTAAATCTCCTCTGTACTCTCTCTATTTTGTTGACATCCTTCTTATAATTAGGCGACCAAAATTGTACACCATACTCCAGAATTGGCCTCACCAATGCCTTGTACAATTTTAACATTACATCCCAACTTCTATACTCAGTGCTCTGATATATAAAGGCCAGCACACCAAAAGCTTTCCTTACCACCCTATCTACATGAGATTCCACCTTCAAGGAACTGTGCACAGTTATTCCCAGATCCCTCTGTTCAACTGCATTCTTCAATTCCCTACCATTTACCATGTACGTCCTATTTTGATATGCACCTCACACTTATCAGCATTAAACTCCATTTGCCATATTTCAGCCCACTCTTCCAAATGGCATAAATCTCTCTGTAGACTTTGAAACTCTACTTCATTACCCGCAACCCCACCTATCTTAGTATCATCTGCATACTTACTTATCCAATTTACCACACCATCATCCAGACCATTGATGTACATGACAAACAACAGTGGACCCAACACAGATCCCTGTGGCACCCCACTAGTCACTGGCCTCCAACCTGACAAACAGCCATCCACCATTAATCTCTGGCATTTCCCATTCAGCCACTGTTGAATCCATCTTGCTACTCCACCATTAATACCCAACAATTGAAACCTTCTTAACCAACCTTCCATGAGGAACCTTGTCAAAGGCATTACTGAAGTCCATATATACAACATCCACTGCTTTACCCTCATCAATTTCCAGAGTAACCTCTTCAAAAAATTCAAGAAGATTAGTCAAACATGACCTTCCAGGCACAAATCCATGTTGACTGTTCCTAATCAGACCGTGTTTATCCAGATGCTTATATATATATTATCTCTAAGTATCCTTTCCATTAATTTGCCCACCACTGACGTCAAACTAACAGGTCTATAATTGCTAGGTTTACTCTTAGAACTCTTTTTAAACAATGGAACAACCTGCGCAGTACGCCAATCCTCCGGCACTATTCCCGTTTTTAATGACATTTGAAATATTTCTGTCATAGCCCCTGCTATTTCCACACTAACTTCCCTCAATGTCCTAGGGAATATCCTGTCCGGACCTGGAGACTTATCCACTTTTATATTTCTCAAAAGTGTCAGTACTTACTCTTCTTTGAATCTCATAGTTTCCATAGCTACTCTACTTGTTTACTTGTTTCTCTCACCTCACATAATTCAATATCCTTCTCCTTGGTGAATACCGAAGAAAATAAATTGTTCAATATCTCCCCCATCTCTTTTGGCTCTGCAGATAGCTGTCCACTCTGACTCTCTAATGGACCAATTTTATCCCTCGTTATCCTTTCGCTATTAATATAGCTGTAGAACCCTTTGGATTTACTTTCACCTTACTTGCCAAAGCAACCTCATATCTTCTTTTAGCATTTCTAATTTCTTTCTTAAGATTCTTTTTACATTCTTTATACTCCTCAAGCACCTCATTTACTCCATGCTGCCTATAATTATTGTAGATTTCTCTCTTTTTCCAAACCATGTCCAATTTCCCTTGAAAACCATGGCTCTTTCCAATTTTTACTATTTCCTTTCAACCGAACAGGGACATAAAGATTCTGTACTCTTAAAATTGCACTTTTAAATGTCCTCCATTTCTCTTCCATATCTTTCCCATAAAACAAAATGTCCCAATTCCCTCCTTTTAAGTCCTTTCGCATCTCCTCAAAGTTAGGCTTTCTCCAATCAAAAATCTCAACCCTAGGTCCATTTCTGATCCTCTCCATAATTATATTGAAACTAATGGTACTGTGATCACTGGACTTGAACTGTTCCCCAACGCATACCTCTGCCACCTGACCCATCTCATTTCCTAACAGGAGGTCCAGCCCTGCCCCTGCTCTAGTAGGTACGTCTATGTATTGCTGCAAAAAACTATCCTGCACACATTTTACAAACTCCAATCCATCCAGCCCATTTACAGAATGTGTTTCCCAGTCTATGTGTGGAAAATTGAAATCTCCCACAATCACTACCTTGTGCTTACTATTAATATCTGTACCACCCCTAATTGGCCTCTGGAAATTACTCCTAGTGCATTGGGAGTAGATGCGAAATTGAGATAACATAAAACTAATGTGAAAGGGTGATAGATGGTTGGTGTGGACTCAGTGGACTGAAGGGCCTGTTTCCATGATGTGTCTTTCCACCAATCATCACACAGAAAACTAGTGTTCAACCACCTCCACCCCATTGAGGACATTGCCAAATACTTAAAACTAAAACTAAACTGTGGTTTCTGGCACCTTGAGTAAACCACAAGTGCTGGAGGAACTTAGCAGGTAAGGCAGCATCTGTGAATGGAATGTGAAGAAAGATCCTGAGCCGAAACGACATCTGTCCATTTCCCTCTCCAGATGCTGCCCAAACCACTAGCATTTTTTAATGCTTCACGCCTAATTTCCAATATGTGTGCAATTAAGTCAAAATGCTTTCTGCACCCTCTCCAAAGCCTCCACATCCTTCTTGTCCTTCCTCAGATCATGTCCTTCTTGTCTTTCCTCAGATTAAACTTTCCTAATTACTGTTTCATAAACAATATCTTTAGGTGGGGAGGTGGTTTACCACAATGCTGCCTGAATTAGAGGGTTTCGGGTAGAGGGAGAGGTCGGATAGACTTTTAATGTTTTCCCTGGAATGTCAGAGGTTGAGGAGAGACTTGATAGAAGTTTCTAAAATTATGAGAGGCATGGATAGGGTAGACGGTCAGACCCTTTCTCCCAGGATGGAAATGTCCAACATTAGAGGGCACAGCTATAAGGTGAGAGAGGAAAAGCTTAATGGAGATGCGTGGGGGCAAGTTTTTGACACAAAGAGTGGTGGGTGCCTGAACGCAATGCCAGTGGTGGTTTTGAAGGCAGAATCAATAACGTCATTTAAGAGGCTTTTAGATAGACACGTGGGAGTGTAGGGAATAGAGGGATATGGATCATGTAACAGGCAGATAAGATTGATTCAAATTGGCATCATATTTAGACAATAGACAATAGGTGCAGGAGTAGGCCCTTTGGCCCTTCAAGCCAGCACTGCCATTCAATATGATCATGGCTTATCATCCACAATCAGTACCCTGTTCCTGCCTGCTCCCCATATCCCCTGACTCCACTATCTTTAAGAGCCCTATCTAGCCCTCTATTGGGAAAGTATGCGGAGAACCGGCCTCCACCATCCGCAGAGAATTCAACAGACTCACAACTCACTGTGTGAAAAAGTGTTTCCTCATCTCCGTTCTAAATGGCTTACCGCATATACTTAAACTGTGGCCCCTGGTTCTTGTAGTTGGCACACACATTGTGGGCCAAGGGACCCTTTCTTGTGCTGTACTGTTCCATGTCTCATGTTCTATGTTCTGACATTCCAGTAAATTACTCCAACATAGGGTTAAACAGCTCCCTGCCACAAGCCAACAGCAAAGAGTTGAGGTAAAATCAAGAACTAATGACTGCATGAAGTGAGAGTTCCATTTTTAAAAGTTGCAGATGTCTGTCGATGCCTATGGTTTAGCAAGTTAATCAAGTCAGCAGCTAAGCCATAAAGAAAAGAAGGTCACAGGTTCAATCCTGTGTTTATGCTGAGTTAACTGATCTTATGCAGGTCCGCGGAACAGAACTGCCCACAGTAGCTCTTCCTGATTACTAATCTGTAGGTCTCACTGGGATTGTGCATGTACAGATGGTGATGTCTTGGCATTAATAATCAGTTGACCTACCCTGACTCCAGATCCCCCAACATTATCAGTTTAGAAAGGGTTTTGTTTTAATTCAGTCATGACATGTGTGGGCATTGGTGGCCAGGACGGCATTTGTTTCCCTTCCTAATGGCCTGCAAGAATGTGGTGGTTGGCTGTCTACTGGAACCATTCCCAATCTTTGATCAATGTTACCCCAGTTACTCCAGTTACTATTTAGGCTGGTACACGGATAGGGCAGGTTTAGAGTGATTAGGACCAAATGCAGACAGGTGGGACTAGTGTAGATGGGACATATTGGTCGGTGTGGGCAAGTTGCGCTGAAGGGTCATTTCCACATCGTATGACTCTATAACTCTATGACCCAGGACATTTCTGTCGGCATTTAGGATCCAACCTCCTAATGCCTCCTAATACCACGTACCTCCAGAATCAGGGACAGTTTCTTCCCAGCTGTTATCAGGCAACCTCCCTTCCATTGATTCCATCTACACTTCATGCTGCCTCAGCAAGATCAAGGACCACTCACTCCGTTCACTTCCTCTTCTCCCCTCTCCCATCAGTTTTGGGGTTGAGAGGAAAAAATAGGTCAGCCATGATTGAATGGCGAAGTAGACTCAAAAGGCTGAATGGCCTAATTCTGCTCCAATGTCTAATGGTCTTAGAACCTAAAATAAATTCCATCCTGTGATCTACCAGCCCTATCCTTAACTTAGCCTTGATTCCTTAGAACTGCTGGTATACTCAAAGTCACTGGTCAGTAGTCAAGAATGGTCGTTTATTAGTTTAGTTTAGTTAGGAGATACAGCACAGAAACAGACCCTTTGGCCAACTTAGTCCATGCCGACTAGTGATCCCCACACACGAGCACTATATAACACATAAGGATAGTGATTGGTACATGTGTTGCAAAATTACAGTAAATATTTACAGCCAGTGGATCTATTTCTGTCCAGGGCAATGCTGGCAGGACTGTGCAGATAACTAAATCAGTAAAGAACTGCTTTTACAAAGTTTTACACAGTCAACCCCAAAGCAAACACCCAGCATGAAGTTTACTTTAGACTTTAGAAATACTGCATGGATACAGGCCCTTCAGCCAACCGAGTCAGTGCCAATCATTCATCACCGTATGCACCAGCACTATCCTACACACTATGGTCAATTTTACAATTTTACCAAAGCCAGTTAACCTAAAAACCTGTGCGTCTTTGTAGTGTGGGTGAAACCGGAGCACCAAGAGAAAACCCACGGTCACAGGGAAAACATACAAACTTCCTACAGACAACAGGATCGAACCTGAGTCTCAAGAGCTGTAAGGCAGCAACACTACCACGGCACCACTGTGCTGGTCCGAGTATTCAAGGAGAACCACTAGAATGATATTCCTCTCTTTAACTACCATCCAGAGAGTGCTAAATGTTCCCTGGTGGTTCCATAGAACATTGTTCATTAGCAGCAGTCCACATGCAAGCTTTCTAGCCTTTGCCTACTGCATCAAGGAAACAGAAAGTGCTGGAGGTTAGCTGAGGGTTCACTGAGTCTATGAAAGGTCGCTGATACACTGGGATGAGGGACTAGGCAGTTAGTATTTGGTTCCTTAGTTGTATGCCAGCCATTGTTGACACATCTCCGGTATCTCCATCCATTTGAACTTTCACTCAATTGTTGCTTAGAACTTTATTTGTTTAATTTTTTGCTTAGAGATACAGCACAGAAACACTCCGGCCCACCAAATCTGCACCAACCAGTGATCACCGCGTAAAATTGCACTATTCTACACATGAGGGATAATTTTACAATTTTACCTAAGCCAATTAGTCTACAAATCTGTACGTCTCTGGATTGTGGGAGAAAACCAGAGCACCTGGAGAAATCTCTCGCGGTTAGGGTGAGAACGTACAAACCTCGAACTGACAGCACCCGTAGTCAGGATCGAACCTGGGTCTCTGGCATTGTAAGGTAGCTACTCTACCGCTGCGCCACTGTGCCACTTCCATCCATGCTGGAGAATGAAGAACCAGAGGACATGGCTTAATAGTGAGAGAGGAAGGTTTACTTAGAAATTGAGAGCCATGGTTGTAAATAATACCAATGTATTTAGTCTGAAGATGGTCATCAGTGTGAAGAAGGGACCTGATCCAAGACGTCGCCTGTCAATGTTCTCCTGAGATGCTGCCTGGACCACTGAGCTGCTCCAGCACTTTGTGCCGTCTTTTGTAAACCAGGATCTGAATATTTTTCCTTGAATATTTTTTAGTTAGCATACATTAGTTACATGTATTACTTTCAAAATATATTACTTTGCATTAATCCAATTTGGAGAATCAAGCACCAGAGGCACTGCTTTATGGCGAGGGGAAAGATTTACTCAAAACCTGAAGGGCAAATTTCTCACACAGAAGGTGGGAGGTATATGGAAGGAGCTGTCTGAGGAAATGGTTGAGGCAGCTACAAATGCGGGTAAATGGGACTTAGAGAGGCATAGACACAAATTGCTGGAGTAACTCAACGGCAGCATCTCTGGAGAAAAGGAACTGGTGACGTTTCAGGTCAAGATCCTTCCTCACACTGAAGAAGGGTCTTAACCCGAAACGTCACCTATTTCTTTTCTCCAGAAATGCTGCCTGGCCCGCTGAGTTACTCCAGCATTTTGTGTCTATCTTCAGTCAAAAGCATCTCCAGTTCCTCCTACGCACTTAAAGGGGCATTTTAGTTAATGCGGATGAGTTGGACCAAAGGACCTGTTTCTGGGCTTTATAACTCTATTTGCATTTTTGTGCAAATTGCTTTTATTTAATAGTTTCTAAACAATTAAATCTAATTGTTTCCAATCACAGGCTCAATTATGTCAGCTCATTCAATTTTAAATTTCAAACAATTTTAATTTGTATATCACATGTTGAGGTGCATCAAAGGTGTGGTATCCAACAAAAATAATGATGTTGACCTAAATAAAATAACATTTGGAATGATGATTAAATGATGATTAACTTCAACTTAAAACAGGAGAGAGAGAGGCAGAGAGGAAAATACATTTTGGGAAGGAATTCCAGAATATGGGAATTTGATAATAGAAGTCACAGCCATCAATGGTAAAGGTAATTAATTTCTGGAATTAGTAAGATAATTCAATGACGCTTTATTGTCACATATACCTAGGTACTGTGAAATGGTTTGTTTTGCATTCAACCAGATAACATTTTACAGAATACAAACAAACCTCCATGTCTTTGGAGTGTGGGAGGAAACCAGAACAGCCAGATAAACCCCACACAGCCACAGAGAGAATGTGCAAACTCTGCGCAGACAGCACCTGTAGTCAGGATCAAATACAGGTCTCTGGTGCTGTAATACTACTGCTGTGCACTGTGCCGCCCTGTAACTTGGAAGGCACTGGGGCAGATGGAGATTACAGAGATACAAAGTGCAAGACAATAGAGAGATTTGAACAAAGGGATGAAAGGTTTAAGATGGAGGGTCTTGTGAGGGCGTGATACATATTAGAACATAGTGGTGGGATGGTTAAAGCTTCAAGGACTCCATTTGAATCATTAAGGCCAAAGGAAAAAAATATGTGGATAAGAATTCAGGAATTTGATTTTTCTGAGGATGCGATCAAAAAGGTCGATGAAGGCAGAGTCGCTAATGTTGTATACATGGATTTTAATAAGGCATTTGGAATTGACAAGGTTCCACATGGTAGGCTGCTCTGGAAGGTTAGATCCCATGGTATTCAAAGAGAGATAGTTCAATAGAGAGATTCAATAAAGAATGGTAGGGCTCTGGGGAGTGTTGCAGAACAAAGGTATCTAGGAGTACATGCACACAGTTCATTGAAAGTGTCATCACAGGTAGATAGGCTGGGCAAAAAGGCTTTTGGCCCACTAGCCTTCATCAGACAGAGCGTTGAGTATAGAAGTTGGGAGGTCATGTTGCACAGTTGGATAAGACATTGGTGAGGCTGCTTTTTAAAGCATTGTGTTCAGTTTTGGGCACCATGTTATCGGACAGATGTTGTCAACCTGGAAAGAGTACTGAGAAGATTTATTAGGATGTTGCCAGGACTCAAGGACCTGAGCTACAGGGAGAGGTTGAGCAGACTAGGAGTCTATTCCTCAGAGCACAGGAGGATTTGGGGTGATCTATATATTTGTACAAAATCATGAGAGGATTAGATCGGGTGCATGCACTGTCTCTTGCTCAGAGTGGGATAATTGAGAACCAGAGGAGAGTTTAAGGTGAGGGGGGAAAGATTTTAAAGGAACTTGAGGGATAACTTTTTCACGCAAAATGTGGTAGATGTATGGAACGAGCTGCCGATGGAGGTAGTTGAGGCAGGCACTATCGCAACGTTTAAAAAATATTTAGAGAGGTAAATGTATAGGACAAGTTTAGAGGGATATGGGCCAAATGCAGGCAGGTCAGACTGGTGTAGATTTTGGCTGGTGTGGGCAAGTTGGGACGAAGGACATGTTTCCACGCTATAAGACTATGACTATATGAAAATGGAGAATGAGGCAGTTTCAAACATTCAGAGACCCAGGTTCAACCCCGACCTTAGGTGCTGCCTGTGCAAGAGTTTGCACACACTCCCTGCGACCATGGGTTTCCTCCGGGTAATCTGGTTTCCTCCCACATCCCAAAGACGTGCGGGTTTGTAGGTTAATTGGTCCTCTGAATATTGTCCCTTGTGTGTTGGGAGTGAATGCAAATACCGGATAACATAGAATTAAAGTGAATGGGTGAGCGATGGTCATCGTAGACTTGATGGAATGAAGGGCTTGATCACATGCTGTATCTCAACCTCCCCCTATAGCTAAACTAAACTACACACAGAATAGACATGAAGGACAGAAAGATTGTGATGGTGGGAACACAGACAAATGCACACTTCAGCAATAAAATAAATACTTTAACAATTGGGAGGAAAATAATATGGAGGAGTGTGGCATGCTTTAAAACTGGCCGGATTATCCCCTAGAGCTACCCCTATCTTGTTGTCAGCATTGATCAATTTAGCCACCAATCGAATGGACTGTGCTCACGATAATCTCAGCTAAGAATCACAATGTATTCAGCGTCTCTTTGGAACTGGCAGCTTTCTCCATGTCAAGCCAGGCCTTGTGAAAATAGAAGGCAAGATGCTTTACAAGGAAGTTTGGCCTTTTCATCAGCATAGGCAGCAGCCTGGGCATTGTGCGTTGAGCACTCAGGAACCTTCAATGTCTTACTGCGTACGATGCATCCAATACAAGGTTAGAAACTTAATTAAATATTGACCGTTTAATGATTTTAAATTGTTCACATACACCATTCACATAAAAGTCACAGAGAATGTGTTGTTGTAGGCAACCCTTACTGGAGAATCTGTCCTAATCATCCTCCTTCATGTTCTCACTGCTCTTGATTTCCTCTGTGATTTTGGGTGCCGTGCATCATACATTAAATGCACAATAGTGCTCATGCGATGAAGCAATTGCAACAAGCCCTGGGCCATTTTAATTGGCACTGCGTTCAGTACAACAGGCCTGTGCTGAAGAGAGAGAGAGAGAGAGTGAGAGAGGTGGAGAGAGATGTAAGGAGAGAGAGAGGGACAGAGAGGGGGAGGGAGAGAGACAGGGAGAGAGATACAGAGAGAGAGAGAGATCGCGAGAGAAAGACAGAGAGAGAGAAAAAGGAGAGAGAGAGAGAGAAAAAGGAGAGAGAGAGAGAGAGAGAGAGAGAGAGAGAGAGAGAGAGAGAATATGACATTGATAAAGAGATTAAGAGGTTGACAAATGGAGAGACAGAGAGAGATGGAGGGTTTGAAAGAGGAAGAAACGTTGAGAGTGACAGGCAGAGAAATAGATACACAGCGAAGCAGAGAAATTGAGGCAGAGAGAGAGAGAATGCGAAATATGTACATTTTTGGGATAAAGGGAGAATTAGAGAGAAAGACATAGAAAGTGTAAAAGACAGGGACAGAAATAGTGAGGAGAGCTGCAGAGAAACCGAAGGCTAGAAAAAGAGAGAAATTAAGAACGAGTCAGAGAAATACACGTTGAGAGAGGCAGAAACAAAGAAAAGTGAAGAGACAGAAATGAAGGAAGAGAAAGACAAATGGAGCGGAGGGCCAGAGGGAGTGAAAATTGGGTAATTAGTGTGAGAAGAAGAATGAGAAAGAAAGAGAGATAGAAAGATAAGGTAAATAAAGATCAGACATTATTTAATGCTATTAAAGGAGCAAAATGCATCAAAGTGCTTTCCAGTAACACTATCAGGCAAAATAACTGATGCTGCGTCAAAGCAGAAGAGAAGATAGGTGTGAAAGGTTGGTGTAACGGAGGAGTGAGAAGCAGAGAGGATTAGAAGGAAATTGTAGGCGTTAGGATGGAATGGCAATTGTAGGCGTCTATGTAGACGCAGGCACAGTCAGCAATGCTGGAATGAAGCAGGATAAAATGAGAGGTGAAAGAGAGGAGATATGAAGAAAATATGAAAGAGAAAGAGATAGATCAGATAAATGCACAACCTTTTGCCCACAGTAGGGGAATTAAGAACCAGATGTAACCACCCTTTATATGTGCTTGAAATAGTTGTCTTCCTACACTGCAGGAGGTCCTCGCCGAGGAGCTGTGGGTTGCAATTGTAGTAAATATTTAAAGACAAAAATCCACAGGCTGGAGCATCTGTCTGCAATCATTTTAGAGGAAGATTAAAAATGAGTAAAAAGTATTACCCGAATGATTTTTGCATGGGTAGCAAATGTACGGTCAATATTTACAGCCAGTGGATCTCTTTCTATCCAGGGCAATGCTGGCAAGTAAGTAAATCAGTAAAGAACTGCAAGTTTTACAACATTCACCCCAAAGCAAACACGCAGAGTGAAGTTTACTTTCGACTTTAGAAATACTGCATCAAAACAGGTCCTTCAGCTCACCGAGAGATCGATCACCCCCATACACTAGCAGTATCCTACACACTGGGGACAATTTTTACAATTTCACCAAGGCCAATTTACCTACAAACCTGTACGTCTTTGGAGTGTGGGACGAAACCGGAGCACCCGGAGAAAACCCACGCGTTCACAGGGAGACAGACAGTACCTCCATAATCAGGATCGAACCTGGGTCTCTGTCTCTGTAAGGCAGCAACTCTATCATGGTGCCACTGCTGTTGCTCAAAAAAATAGTGCTGGAAGACTCAGTGGGTCAGACAGCATCTGCACAGTGAATAGATAGATGATGTATCAGGTCGGGACCCTACTTCGGATTGATTGTACTGTTGGGGGGGGAAGAAAGCTGGCAAAGAGAGAGAGGTGGAGCGGGACAACGTCTGGCAAGTGACAGGTGGATCCAGGTGAAGCATGGGGGGGTCAATTGGCAGATGGGTGGAGTAAGTGACAAAGGCTAGAGATGGAAAGGAGATCAAAGGGTGCCAGATTAGGAGAGAAGAGGAGAAGTAAAGTGTAAAGCTAGATGGTGGGATATAGTTGGAAATGGGCAATGAGGGGAGGGGAGGGGCCAGGGGGTTGTGGGGTGAAGGAGCAAGATGGTGGGAGAAATGGCTACACAATAAGGGGGCAATTGAAAGAGAGTGGGGCAGCAGGGACACTACTTAAAAATCGGTGAATACAGTGTTCATACCGTTGGGTTGCAAGAAGGGTCCCAACGCAAAACGTCGTCTGTCTATATCCTCCACAAAAGCTGCCTGACCCGCTGAGTTCCACCAAGGCATGGTTTTGATCAAGATTCCAGCATCTGTAGTTCCTTATATCTCCAAGAACCTGTCCACTTGTCTACCCCATCCCTGAACCATCCCACCATGTTCCCACCTCATCCTCGAGCCAAAGACATACACAAAACGCTGGAGTAACTCAGCGGGACAGGCAGTATCTCTGGAGAAAAGGAATGGGTGACGTTTCAGGTCGAGACCCCTTCCAGACTGGTTAGGGACTAGGGAAATGAGAGATACAGAGGGTGATGTGGATAGATAAAGAACAATGAATGAAAGATATGCAAAAAATGTAATGATGATAAAGGAAACAGGCCATTGTTAGCTGTTTGTTGAGTGATAATGAGAAGCTAGTGCGACTTGGGTCTGGAAGGGATAGAGAGAGAAAGAATGCCGGGGCTACCTGAAGTTAGAGAAATCAATATTCATACCATTGGGTTGTAAGCTACCCAAGCGAAATATGACATGCTGTTCCTCCAATTACGTTTTGTCTCACTCTGACAATGGAGGAGACCTAAGATATCCTACCATGTGCCACCAGCATCTGCCCTCGCCTCGGGAGGTGAACATGAGTTGCTCAACAACTGCTGCAAGAACATTGTACCCATTTAGCACTTGAATGTTTTCTATTTAGCACCTCTCGCCATATTGACATACTGATAATCAGCAATTAGAACCAAAATTGCATCCTAAATCCAAACTGTCTTACAGCTGGATACACAAGAGACTGTCGATGCTGGAACCTGAAGTAAAGAAAAAACAAACAGCTAGAAGAACCCAAAAATAGACAGAACATGCCTGAGTAACTCAGCGGGTCAGGCAGCATTTCTGGAGAAAAAAGTTGCGTGACACTTCGGGACGGGACCATTCTGCAGACTGGATGGTGCAGGAACTGAAGAAGGGTCTTGGCACAATACATCAACCATCCTTTTTTCTCCAGGGATGCTGCCTGACCTGCTGAGTTACTCCAGCACTTTGTATTCATCTTTGGTATAAACCAGCATCTGCAGTTCCTTGTTTCCACATACTCTGGGAACTCAGCAAGTCAGGCAGCATCTGTGGGTGGGGGGACAATGAATGGTCAGCATTTTGAATCAATTAGTTGAAATGCAGACCATCTCTTTGGTTGTTTTGTTTAGGACTGAAAACAAAGTGCAGAATATTATGTTTAGAGGATACAATTTACATTTCTATGGTACTGCAGCAATAACAATTTCATTGTTCCGTTTCAAGACATACGACAATAAAACACTATTGCCTCACTTGTCTATGCTATTTTTTTATTACAAAGTTCTTTTGTTTTTCCAGTGCCTTGATTTTTGCAGGCCAATTTCCTTAAAATGTTAGTGTAACAATCGCTCTAGTGTGTTTGTCTGTGCCTGAGATGCTGCTGCAAGCAAGACATTTGATGACATCTGAACCTCACCGTAATTGTGCAAATTAAAATAAACTCGTTTAATTGACCTCTGTAAAATTGCCCTTATGGTGTATGGAATGGATGAGAAAGTGGGATACCATAGAATTAGAGTGAAATGGTGATCAATGGTCAGCACGCACTCTGTGCGCAAAAAGGCCTGCTTCCAAGCTGTACCTCTAAACTAATTCTCAAACCCACTGGTCTTTGGGATGTGGGATGAAACCAGTGCCCCCGTAGGAAACCCATGGGATCACAGGGAGAACACACACACACACACACACACACACACACACACACACACACACACACACACACACACACACACACACACACACACACACACACACACACACACACACACACACACACACACACACACACACACACACACACACACACACACACACACACACACACACACACACACACACACACACACACACACACACACACACACACACACACACACACACATCACCCGAGGTCAATGGTGAACCTGTGTGGCACCGGGAGGCAATGAATGATGATAAAGGTGGCACGGTGAGTGCGTACTTACCCACGGGAGACATCTCCGGCACTGTGGCGTGGTAAGGCTCATCGGAAAATTCTGGCGCGTTGTCATTAATATCCTGAACCTTGATAATGAACTCGGACGGGGGTTCCAGGGGGTTATCTGTCTCTCGGTCGAGGGCCTGTGCAGTGAGCGTGTACTCAGCTTTCTCCTCCCGGTCAAGTCTCTTCATGGCATGGATGTCTCCCGTCAAGTCATTGATCATGAAGATTGTCCCCGCTCCCTCTCCCGACAGGATATACTTTATATTCCTATTCGCTGGGTCAAGATCCGTATGTAGCTGGGAAGGGAAATGCAGAAGAATAGTGAACAAGGTCAATATTTTCTCAATACCATTTTATTCAGTCTAAAGAAGGCTCCCGACTCAAAACATCATCTAGTTTATTTTATTTTATTGCGTGTAGCGAGGTACAATGAAAAGCTTTTCTTGTGTGCTATCCAGTCATGGAAAGACAATACATGATTATAATCGACCCATCCACAATGCTATCCATGTACTCCAGAGATGCTACCTGACCTGATGATTTAAGGGCCTGTCCCACTGTACGAGGTAATTCAAGAGCTCTCACAAGTTTAAAAAAATCAAACTCATGGTAAGTACGTAGAATGTACATAGCGGCTACGTCGGAGCTCATGGATGTTTCGTAGCGGCTCATTATGCTAACGGCAGATACTCAGGAAACGCGGTAACTCGTGAATTATTTTCAACACTGTGAAAAATGTCCATGAGAGACCTATGAACGGCTATTACCGTAATTCTCCAATTTTGAATCAGGGGAATCTCGGCAGAACTCTTGAATTACCTCGTACAGTATTTACTCCAGCGTTTTGTGTCCTTTTGTGTAAATCAGCATCTGCAGTTACTAGTTTCTAACCTTCCTTATGACAATTAATTTAGTTTAGTTTAGAAATACAGTGTGGAATCAGGCCCTATGGCCCACCGAGACCGTGCCGAGACACAAGAGACTGCAGATGCTGGAATTTTGACCAAAAAACAAACTGCTCGAGGAAATCAGCATTAATCAACAGAAACAAGACAGGGAATGTTTAGAAGAAAGGTCTCTTTGCAAAACATTGCCTGTTCATTTCACTCTTCTAAGTTAGTCTTCAAAGGTTTCAAAGGTCTTTTATTGTCACATAGCAATTAAGGTACAGTGATAGGCGCATTACCATACAGCCAAATGAAAAAAAGGCACCAAGACACACAACTACATAAAAGTTAACATAAACATCCACCACAGCGGATTCCCCACATTCCTCACTCTGATGGAAGGCAAAAAAGTCCAATCGTCTTCCTCTTTATTCTCCCGTAATCGCAGCAGTTGTAACATCTGTCGGGGGCGATCGATGCTCCCGCAGCCGGTGGTCGACATCCCTGCATCGGGGCAATTAAAATTCCCGCGTTGGGGCGGTCAAAACTCCCGAGGCTTGGAGTTCCCGAAGTCGGTCTCTGACCAGAGACCGTGAGCTCCGTGATGTTAAGTCTGCAAGCACCGACGGTTGGAGCTCCAAGGTCGATCCCTGGCAACGGGATCGCGAGCTCCGTGATGTTAAAGTCCCGTAGGCTCCTGTGGTGGAGCTCTCAAAATCAGCCTCCAGCAAAGGTCAGCAACCCCTTGATGTTAGGCTGCAGTGCGGACGGAGATAGGATACGGAAATAAATTCCATCTCAGTTGAGATAAGGTTTTCCCCACCATCCCGCCGATCCCCATCTCCCACCAACCCCCCTCCTACCTCCACATAAAACAAGTGAAAGAACACTAAACATACATTTAACACATATAATTAAAACTCAAAGAAGGAAAAGACAGACAGACGGTTGGCGAGTCAGTCGTTGCTGGCGCCACCCGGTTTCCAATTATACTAGTCCCATCTGCAGGTATGTGGTCTACATCCCTCCATTTCTTACTTGTCCATGTGTCACTTGTCCTACATTATTGTAACTGCCTCCTCCACCACCCTTGGCAGCGTGTTCCAGGCACCCACCACTCACTGTGTAAAATAATTCAACCTTGCACATCTTTAAATTTTGCCCCTTTAAAGTTGCTGGAATCTGGAGCAAAACACAAAGTGTTCGGAAAACTCAGTGGATAAGGCAGCATCTGTGGAGGGAATGATGAGGCAACATTCTGACCTAAAACCTTGTCTGTCTTCACTCCCTCTACAGATGCCACCTGATCTGTTGAATTCCTCTTGCACTTTTGTGTTCTGCTCACATTTTACTTTTTCCACGCACAGAATATGCCACGTGACTTGGTGTTTACGTGGACAATGAGGATCTGGGCACTGCTGACTGGTGCGGATTATTGGCCATATAAATTACCCTGCATTGTGTGTGAATCACCTTCTTGTTGGGGAAGGCACTGCCGTTGCCCCTCTGGAGCAAAACAGAAGTGTTGAAAACTCAGTGGAACAGCATCTGTGGAGGGACTGATGCGTTCCTTCTGACACTAAAACCTTGTCAGGTGGAGACATGGACCAGATGCTATCTGATCTGTTGAAATCCTCTTGCACTGCGAAAAATTTTACTTCGGAGTCACGTGAGTGTTACGGGCAGCCCGCATCAGCAGCCATGCGTGTCACGTTACAATCTGCCGAGTCAAAGGGGGAACAGCTGTGCCCGAATTTCAAGAGTCAAGAGCAGGTAAGAGTCAATTTCCACTTACCTTGTCATTTGGACCCCTGAAGGCTGCCAAAAAAAGCTGAACCCGTTTCTGCAGCCAGCACAGCATTACGGCACGCCAATCTCTACCCGCAGCTAGCCCGACTTCGCTCCCGCAGTAGCCACGGCCGGGCGGTAGAGCGAAGCAAAAAATTAACAGAGTCGTTGACTGCGATGAGTCTGGCTCTGAATAGCCGCGAGCGGCCAGTGCCCGTACACATTGGAGCCGGTTGGAGCGGCTGGGAGCAGGGAACAAGAGCAGCCGCGACGGCCAGTGCCCGTGAGCATTGGAGCCGGTTGGAGCGGCTGCAGGAACTGGAGCAGGAGCGACTTCAGGAGCAGCCGCGACGGCCAGTGCCCGTGAGCATTGGAGCCAGTTGGAGCGGCTGCAGGAACTGGAGCAGCCGCGAATAGCCAGTGCCCGAGAGCATTGAAGCCAGTTGGAGCGGCTGTTGGAGCAAATACTCCAAAGTGATAGGCTCCGGGAGATGGAGACTAGTCACAGTGGGCAGCTAGTAAGTCCTACAGCAGTACCTCTTGTAGGGCTGCAAAGTGTTTCTCCTTCATCGGAGGGGAGTACAGGGGGTCAATTCTGGGCTGACCCTGAAGGGGGGTGCAGAACATACCCCTAGTGCACATGGGGTGCAAGAAAACCTATTGGATATGGTGTCCCAGTTTATTCAACCCGACCAAACTGGCCAAAACCTGGAACCTAAAATAGCTGCAAGTATCGACTACTTGTCAATCAACCAGCTATAAGGACAGGCATTATTGGACACCACACAAACACACTTAGCACCAGGGAACTGCAAAACACTGAATGTTCCCAGTGTCAACCAGTGTATTTGAAAACGTCGGAGCCTCAATCAGAGCCAGGGACTTGAAACTACAGAAAGTTCTGAAAGTCCTAACAGTGGGAATTATGGGTTTTCGCCCGCACAATAAACAAAAAAGACATGACACAAGATCGCCAGGATGCACTGGCTTTATGTTGCAACTACCAATACGAGTAAACAGCATTAGGAAGAAGTGCCATCCAACCGGCTTTAGACCCTAATTTGCAGGCCTATGCAAACCTGGAACCTCCAAACCACCAATATTACTATTTGGAGGCAACTTATCAAAACAGGAAAAAGAATTTGACGAAGAGGGTAAAACCCTGGGGCTCATTAAAGCAACGTCTAAAAACTACTTCGGCCAGAAACAGCACCCCTACACCCCACCAGTCGGCCAAGACAAACTGGTGAAAGCTCAAAGGCCAGGAACACTCAACATCGGTCTTTTTAGGCCATGGCCCAAACTGACCTTCCTGGGGAATGCGCTAACCCTCAACACCGACCCAACTACAGATCCAGACACCGGCGCCTCAACGTCCACGGAGGATGCCGAAAAAGTAACAAACCTACCAATAGTAACCATGGAGGTAGGTGGGTCTGGTTCCTTATCAGGTTGGTGGGAGATTACAATTCTATCTGGATGCATGGAATAAATTAACTACCGACACTTATATTTTCAGAAGTATAGGGTTATACCATAGAATTTATACAAAAACATAATCCTCCAGATCAGCATGTACCGAACCGAATGTTCATGCTTACAGGCAAAGAAAAATCAAAAGCGCATGCTGAACTACAGTGGCCATATAAAAAAGGAGTAATGGAGGAAACCCAACACGAATCACAGGAATTCGAGTCCAAAATCTTTATCATTAAACAAGATGGTGGTTGCCGCAACATCATAGATTTGACTAATTTGAATACTTTCGTACTATATATTCATTACTAGATGGAAACCTTTGTTACTGCTAAGCAATTGATTTCCTAGGTTACTACATGGCAAGCATCATTTTAAAAGATGCTTACTATACAGTACCCATTAGAGGTGACCACAGATGTTATTTAACACAATGGATCATCTGGGGTTCACCCTTAACTCAGTTCACATGTCAGTGACTTTGCCGAAAGAAAAGGTTACAGCCTTCATGGAGGCTTGCAGCAAAATCATTGACATCACAAAACCATCCATCAGACTGGTAGCAAGAAAAATTGGCATTATAGTGGCTGCGTTTCCAGCCACACAAACCGGACCTTTACATTATCAAAAATTACAGAGGGCTAAAATACGAGCACTCAAAAATTATGGTGGTCATTTTGACAGACCAATGCAGCTACCAACAGAGGCCATAATGGAACTAAAATGGTGGAAAGATAGCATTAGGCATTGTTCCAATCCAAACATTATCAGCTACCCGTCTATGGAACTACAAACTGATGCCAGTGCACTTGGATGGGGTGCTACCAATTCCATCTCCAGCTGTGGGGGAGATGGAATGCACAGGAGGCATCATTATTACAAACACTGTGCATAAACTACCTGGGGGGGGGGAGAGAGGAGAGGGTGGGGGAGGGGGAGGGGGAAGGGGAGGGGGGGGGGTGGGGAGGGGGAGGGGGAGGGGGAGGGGGAGGGGGGGGGAGAGAGAGAGAGCCTTTTTACTTCAACCCAAACCCAATCAACTATTTGCAGGCAGTGCTTTTTTACCTCTAACCATATTTTCATTTTCAAACCAAATTAAGGGTACTCACAGTGCTGTAGACATTTGTCAGTGTCATTCAAAGCTCTGATTGAGGCACACCACTTGCAGAGACTGATTGAGGCACACCACTTCCAGGTTTTATAGTCCCTCTCCCTCCCTCCAGCAGGGGCAGCAAAGAGAATGGGGAATGTTGTAAAAACATTAATATCTCTGTCAATTTTCATCGACGGGAAAAATACTCGGCACACACGCGACGGAGGGGGGCTCTGAGCGAGGTGGCCAAAAATGACGGCCGTAGGTGGCAGCGTTCTCTCGAAAACCGCAGCACAGAAAGCCAAAACCGGTCAAGAACAGAGTTTTAGTAATATAGATATGGGGGGGGGGGGATCGAAACTTTAAAAAATCTCTTCCCTGCACGGGAGACCCGACCTTTTTCCTGTCAGGTCTCCGTTGTCGTTGCGGCCTAGCACCGTGGAGCGGCCTCCAACCGGAACGACCTGGGGCTCCAGTTGCGGAGCTTGCGGACTACTCACCATTGTGGGGCTGGCCGGCCTCGGAGTGTCGGGTGCGGTGGTGGCTCGCTGCTGCGGCCCGACTCCAGAGCTTGGAGGCTGCAGCTGCAGACCTGTGGACTGTCGGGATATCGGGAGATCACGGGTCCGGGTGGAGACCGCTTTTCGGAGCACCCGCAGCGGGAACCTCTCCAGCCCGTGTTGCGGGGTTGGAACGACCCGGAGCGGGGCCGTACATCACCCGGCGCGACTTTAATGGCCGCGGGACATTCCAGCGCCAGCCGGGGGCTCCAACTTGTGACTTTTAGACCTGGAGCGGGGCTGTACATCGCCCGGCGCGGCCTTAAATGGCCGTGGGATTTACCATCGCCCGCCTGGGGCTTCGACATCGGGAGAGAAATTGTGCAGGGGAGAGAAAAGACTTTGCCTTCCATCACAGTGAGGAGGAGATTCACTGTGATGGATGTTTGTGTAAATTGAATTGTTTGTATGTCTTGTAGGGATTGTCTTTGTTTGTATGGCTGTGGAAACGGAGTTTCGTTTGAGCCTCACTGAGGTTCAAATGACATGGAATAAATATTGTATTATTGTATTGTATTGTAGAGGTCCAGTGCTGTCAAGCGCTCTTCATATGCTAACCCACTCATTCCTGGAATCATTCTTGTAAACCTTCTCTGGACCCTCTCCAGAGCCAACATATTCTTCCTCAGATATGGGGCCCAAATTTGCTCACATTGTTCCATATGTGGCCTGAAAGGAGCCCCTTATTGAGCCTCAGCATTACATCTCTGTTTTTGTATTCAGTATTGATATAAATGCTAGCATTGAATTTGCCTAATGGTCAAGATAATTAATATTTGGTGTTGTGGATGGAATGCCAAACATGACTGAATAACATCAAGCTTCTTGAGAGTTGTTGTGGCTACACTCATCCAGGTAAGTGCTGTGAGATAGGAAATTCTGGGAAGTATAAGACAATTAGGCAAATTTGAAACATGAAAGCACTTTGGAGTAAAGAGGCCAACACAGTGAAGGGAATTGTTAGGAGAGGCAATATACTGATTTAGGAGTTTGGGTGTTTAGATTACACGGTATAGTAGGCTGGAGTAAAGATAAACAGCCTTGTGGAGGTTGTAAACCAGGCTGATGGCAATAAAACTGATAACGTGTCACTTTTGACACCCATTAACAGCCAAATGGGAGAAAGGTTTTCTAATTACAAGGAAACAGAAAGTTTAAAATTGATCACTAATTAATTATTTCAAATATATAAAATCTGCATGTAATCATTTGTGTAGCGAAAATATAAAAAGGCAGTTTGGGTTCTCTCAACATGTACACCCTCCCACATTGAGAATTCAAGCACACTCTAGGTGTACAAAATTGTGATTGGAAAAGTTTGGGAAAACGTACAGTGTCTCTTGCCCAGAGTAGGGGAGTCGAGAATCAGAGGACATGGGTTTAAAGTGAGGGGGGGGAAATTTAATAGAAACCTGAGGGGTAACTTTTGTGCACACAGGGTGGTGGGTGTATGGAACGAGCTACTGGAGGAGGTAGTTGGGGCAGGTAGTCTTGTAACACTTAAAAAGAAGGGTCTCAACCAGACACTTTATGTATCCATGTTCTCCTGAGTTACTATCTAACCCGCTGAGTTACTGCAGCATTTTGTGTCTATCTTTGTAGGCAGGAACATGGATAGAATAGGTTTATCAGTATATGGGCCAAATGCAGGTAGGTGGGACTAGTGTAGATGGGACGTGTTGGTCGGCATGGTCAAGTTGGCCCGAAGGGCCTGTTTACACACTGTGTGACTCTATGGCACTATTTACATTCTCTAGATGGTGCAAAGCTCTTGAGGTGAATCATTTGCCACAGGAAACCCATTTTCTGGCTCCCTATTGCTGCAAATGTATTTATATGGATAGTCCAGTTGGATCATGCCAAAGAAAAAGAGGTCAGAATGCAATACAACATTTGTGTTCCCTGTTGAAACTGCCGCAAGGGATCTGAATGAACGATGCATTTTTCCAAAAGCTTTTCTATTGATCCTTTCCTAATCCCATAATTTACCAGCCAAAAAGACTGTTTATATCACAAAATGTTCTCTGAATAAAAAGAGTAGGAAGGTGTGCAGATGCAAGGAAGTGCAGATGCTGGAATTTTGAGCAAAACATAAAGTGCTCAAGGAACTCAGCAGGTCAGGCAGCCTCTGTGAAGGGAGTGGACAGACAGTATTTTAGGATGGAACCCTTGCTTAAGACATCTATTACTACCTTGAGGATACAAGGGAACTGCAGAGGCTTGAATATTGCATAAAACACAAAGTGCTGGAGGAACTCAACTGGTCAGGCTGCATCTGTTAAGGGAATGTCCAGACAATGTTTTGGATTGGGACCCCTGCTTAAGGCATCTATTTATAGCATGGGGATTAAAAGGAACTGCAGATGCTGGAATCTTGAACAAAACACATGGTGCTGGAATAACTCAGCAGGTTATTCCATCCCTGGCGGACATGGAGAGGTGACATTTCAGGTCAGGACCCTTCTTCAGACGCATTATTCGTATCTTTTTTGATCAATCAAAACGCCTTAATTGACAGGTACAATGCAGAGTTTGTGTGGGATATGAAGTGGGTCCATATTATGGTCGGAGAAGTCTTTTCAAAGGCTGATGGCTCTCTCTCCATTATCAAGGTCAGTAATCATTAATTGTACTCCACAGTGCGGTAATTCTCTTAGTACTATGGTAAAATGTAGATCCATATTTTTCTCTTCAAAGCACTAGTAGTGCGGTTAAATTTAGGGGTCTAAACTCCTTTTCCTATCTCTAGTTTTAGTCTGAAGAATGGTTCTTATCCGAAATGCCATCTATCCTTTTTCTTCAGAGATGCTGTCTGACCTGCTGAGTTATTCCAGCACTTTGTGTCTATCGTGGGTACAAACTGGCATCTGCAGTTCCTTCCTACACATCATTGTCTGCTGCAATGTGAAATCTCCTGAGGGTATGCCTACTTTGAAGAAGTTCTCCTCCTCTCCCACCTTTATCCTACCTCGATTCCCCCCCTCCTCTCCCCCACATCTACTTTCAGTCTGAAGAAGGGTTCTAACCTGGAATGTCAGCCATCCTTTTTCTCCAGAGATGCTGCCTGACTCACTGAGTTACTCCAGCATTTTGTGTCTATCTGTGAGGTTTAATTAATACCGTAGCTGTGAGATTGCAGGAACGTTGCACTTATGCCAATGAATGGCAAAGGATTCATGTTCCAATTATATAATGCCCTGTGGAATGTATTGGGGAATAATACCACCATAGGCATTAAACATGGTCATAGTTGGCCACCAATTATATGCAGCACTACACACTCAATTCTACTTGTTGAGACTTATGCTTTTGATTGATTGAATTGATTGAAAGATACAGCATGGAAACAGTCTCTCCGGGCCACCGAGTCCATGCCAACCATCGATCACCGGTTCACATTAGTTCTATGTTATCCCGACTTTTGCATCCACTCCCTGCACACACTTAAGGGGCTGTCCCACTTGGGCGACCTAATTGGCAAGTTTAGACGAGTTTGAAAAAAATGACGTTGAAGACCTCCTTCGACTATGTAGAAGACTTCCTTCGACATCCTTTGACTATGTTGAAGACCAGCTTCGACTAGCTATGACTACCTAAGGCTAACTTCGGGAAAATTGGACACCGAATAGTGGAGAGTGTAGACTACCTCCTTTGATCTCCTTCGACCTCCCTTTGAACTCCCATCGACTATGATGAAGACTATCTACGACTACCTCGATTAACTACGACTAACATGCTGACCTACTACGACCTACTACGATCTACTACGACTAAACCTACGAGTAAAAAAGTATCAATTTTTTCCATGGTGACATTTTTTTCCTTGCGGGCAATTTTAAACATATTTTTTTAAATGCCGCGATCTAGCTGAGGCATCGAGTACGCAGAGACCACTCTCGAGCATGAAGGAGAGTTACAAAGACCTCCAAAGACCTCATGTCGACCACGCCGCGAGTATGAGTCAAGGGCAAACTCACCAGAACTCGCGGATTAGGTTGCCCAAGTGGGACAGGCCCTTTAGAAATCGGCACGCCTTTAGGATGTGGGAGGAAATTGGAACACCTGGAGAAAATCCTCAAAATCAAGGGGAGAACATGCAAACCCCACACTGACAGCATCCGAGGTCTGAATCAAGCCTGTGTCTCAAGCACTGTGAGGCAGCAGCTCTACCTGTTGTGCTAATATCCTGCAATGAAATGTCTGTGCTGACCATGATGACAAGAACAACTAATCTCATCAGCCTGTGCATGATCCATACCCCTCCATTCCCTTCATGTCCACGTGCCTATCTGGCAGACTCTCAATTGCCACCATTGTATTTGTCCCCACCATCACCCCTGGCAGCACGTATCAAGCACCCTCCATCCTCTGTGTAAAAAAACTCCTTTCACCTTAAAGGTATGCCCACTTGTTTCCTGTCATGACATTTCCAACCTTGGGAAAAAGTTCTGACTGTCTACCTTATCTATGCCTCTCATAATGTTATATACTTCAATCAGGTCTTCCCTCAATCATAGACATTCTCGAAAAAACAATCCAAGTCTGTCCAACCTCTTCTAAAATCTAATACTCCCTAATTCAAGCAAGATTCTGGTAAGCCTCCTCTAGACAAAAGCCTTCACATCCTTCCAGATGACTCCAGCTCTCATTTCTTGATCTCTCATAAGTTCTGTCAGTGAAGAAAAAGCCACAAAGTGTACAGGAGTATGATGATATTGCTATGACTTCACTGGCACGTTTGGAAGATAGAATTACTTCTTGTCAAATGACAAAGTGCAAGACAAGGCCATTCTTTCTTCTTCATCATAGAGGTAAAGGATCATATCCCGTATGAATAAATTGATAAATGCACATACTCCCTCTTTATACCCAGAGTAGGAGAATCCAGAGAAGAACAAAGGACATAGGTTTTAAGGTGATATCCTTAAGGGACCCCTTGTCCTGCACTTCCCAAAGATTTAATGGCAACTTGATTTTGTGCAACATAAACCAAGTCTTATACATAAGACAGGATAGGAATAGGTATATGGACTCCAAGCTAATGTCCTTCCGGAAGAGGTATCATAGAGGTGAGATCATAAGAGGTACTAAATCACACAATGTGCAACATTCTTATACATGGGATAGTAGGTATATGGAACAAGCTACCGGAAGAGGTTGTTGAGACAGGTACTATCACACAATTTAAAAAACATTTTGACAGGTACATGGATAGGATAGGTTTAGAGGGATATGGGCCAAATACAGGCAAGTGGGAGTAGTGTAGATGGAGCATGTTGGTCAGCATGGACGAGTAGGGCTCAAGGGCCTATTTCCACATTGCATAACTCTATGACTATGACTCTATCTGCATTGCAGTAATGAGAAAGCAAATGCTCAAATAAACCATGGGAAAAATAAAACAAAATGATCGCAGTTTGATGTTATTAAGAACTGTCTCACACTTCCAAGTTGATTGATGTTATGCTGGCCATTGACGAAAAATGATTAAATGTTATTAATACCTATATGTTATAAAATGGTGGTGGAATAGTATGTCTCCATTGCTACTAAGCTTTGATATTAATCACAGAGTGGTGCCCTCTGGAATCAGTCAGAAAATATCACGGTGTCTGAATCTTGGTTTGAGACTGTCCACAAAGCTTTAGTCCCAATGGTTCATTATTTCATTCTTCAGTTTTAGCACACCCTACCAACACAATATCAACACTATAACTTAATAAGTGATAGGAGCAGAATTAGGCCATTTGGCCCATCAAGTCTACTCCGCCATTCAATTATGCCTGTTCTATCTTTCCCTCTCAACTCCATTCTCCTGCCTTTTCAACGTAACCCCTGGCACCATGTACTAATCAAGAATCTGTCATTCTCCACCTTTAAAATATCAATTGACGGTCTCCACAGCCTTCTGTGGCAATAAATTCCACAACTTGCACTGTGCTACACTGTTCATAGAAACATAGAAATTAGGTGCAGGAGTAGGCCATTCGGCCCTTCGAGCCTGCACCGCCATTCAATATGATCATGGCTGATCATCCAACTCAGTATCCCGTACCTGCCTTCTCTCTATACCCCCTGATCCCCTTAGCCACAAGGGCCACATCTAACTCCCTCTTAAATACAGCCAATGAACTGGCCTCAACTACCCTCCGTTGCAGAGAGTTCCAGAGATTCACCACTCTCTGTGTGAAAAAAGTTCTTCTCATCTCGGTTTTAAAGGATTTCCCCCTTATCCTTAAGACCTTCTATGGTCTTATAAGGTCATGTTCATAATTGATAGTTGCTGATATACAGTATCTCTCCCTCCTAACTCCATTCTCCTGCCTTCTCCCCATAACCTCTGACACCTGTACTAATCAAGAATCTATCCATCTCTGCCTTAACATTATCCACTCACTAGGCCTCCAGAGCCTTCTGTGGCAAAGAATTATACAAATTATCCATCCTCTGACTAAATACATTTTTCCTCATCTCCTTCCTAAAAGAACATCCTTTAATTCTGAAGCTATGATCTCTATTCCTAGATTCTCCCACTAGTGGAAACATCCTCTCCACATCTACTCTGTCCAAGCCTTTCAGTATTCTGTATGTTCCAATGAGGTCCCCCCTTATTCTTCTAAACCCCAGTGAGTACTGGTCCAGTGCCAACAAACGTTCATCATTGGTTAACCTACTCATTCCTGGGATCATTCTTGTAAACCTCCTCTGGACCCTCTCTAGAGCCTATATCCAGAATCTCTCCAGAGTCGATATACTACCTTGCCATCAAGCCATCTATTTATTTATAGGAAGGAACTGCAGATGCTGGTTTATGTGAAAGATAGATACAAAAAGCTGGAGTAACTCAGTTGGTTACTGGAGGACTGAAGAAGGGACTAGACTCGAAACGTCGCCTATTCCTTTTCTCCAGAGATGCTGCCTGACCAGCTGAGGTAATCCATCTTTTCTTGTCTATCTAAGCAGCTATTTCTACCAGACTTACACAAGCCTTCCACAAATTTCCCCAAACTCCCCCTACATTCCACTGCTCACCTAGTTTGGTTCAGTTTGGTTTATTATTGTCACATGTACTGAAGTCCAGTGAAAGGCTTGTTTGTTGCATACTATCCATTCAGCAAAAACACTGTACATGATACAATCAAGTCGTCCACAGGGCACAGATACACTTTGATCAATTTACAGAGCAAATTAACCCACCAATCCGCACATCTTTGTGGTGTGCGAGAAAACCGGAGCATCCGGAAGAAAGGCACAGGTAGAACTTGCAAACTCGCATTTCTATGAGCCGCCCTTAATGTGTGTATTTTAATCGATTTTTTAAATTATTTACAACAATGTTAATGGGTTTTAAATATCTCAATATATCATAGACATTTAAAAACGGTTACAAATACCTTCCAGCTTCACCGTGTAAGGGATAACCTTAGGCTCGGAATGTCATCCAGTAATGTGGTGCAGTGCAGTCAGAGTGGGACCATGTAAGGTCCAATTTATTATTGAATGGTAGGAATCAATGGGCTGTAAAACACTTTGTGAAGTTCTCACTATGGCCCTGCCTCTTATTGTGGGCTGTTTGGCTATTTCTGAGCAAGGGGCTCAGTAATATTTTCTCCCCCCCCCCCCCCCCCCGACATGCTGAAATTGAGCACAGGGCAGCACGATGAAGCAGCGGTAGAGTTGCTGCCTCACAGCGCCAGAGACCCAGGTTCAATCCAGACTACGGGTGTTGCCGATACGGAGTTTGTACATTCGCCCCGTGACCGCGTGGATTTTCCCCAGGTTTCCTCCCACATCCAAAAGATGTACAGGTTTGTAGGTTAATTGGCTTCGGTAAAAAAATGTAATTGGTCCTTGTGTGTAGTAAAAACTACTGTGCAGGTGCGGACTCAGTGGGCTGAAGGGCCGGTTTTGGCGCTGTATATCTAAAGTCTACCCACAAGTAAGGCACACCTTGCCACTCAGTTCCCGGGGGGGGTCAAATAATTAAATAATTAAAGTGATTTAATGGAAAAACAAAACAAAGCCCTAAGTCCCCAGTTCAACCCAAGCAGTTCATAGTTTGGAGTTTAGTTGGAGTTTCGTAGTGTTTAATAGCCTGATGGTTGTTGGGAAGAAGCTGTTCCTGAAACTGGACATTACAGTTTTCAGACTCCTATACCTTCATCCTAATGGCAGGAGTGATATGAGAATATGGCCAGGGTACTGGCTGCTTTTCTGAGGCAGTGACTCCTGTAAATCCTTTCGATGGTGGGGAGGTCAGTATCCGTAATGGACTGGGAAGTGTTCATCAGTTTTTGTCACCTCCTTTATTCCTGGGCATCCAGACCATGATGCAACCTGTCAACCTGCTCTCTATTTGCCAATTCAGTATTACAGTTTTTGTGACATTAGAAGATGTAAAGAGAAGACATAAATAATGAGTTATGTTTCGAAAAGCACCTTTCAAATCCCTTTCAGAACATCATTATCTCTTTAGCAGCCAATGAGGTTTTTTGAAATGAGTTTGCTGTGGCAATGTTGAAAAATAAGATGAAGGAAAAACACATCTGTCCTCATTTATTTATTAAGACATAAAAATTTGCAATTATGTGATGCTTTTGCACATTTGTAAGAATGCTTCTTCAGATGGCACATGAGGATAATTATTTGCTGTTATTGTGCAGGGAAATATTAATCTGTGCATTGCATGATCCCACAAATCAGGGCTTGGATCAGAAACGAGTAATGTTTGGTACAACAGAACACACCTCCCGCTGTTTCCTGGGTAGTAATGCAAGGCTGTGTGTGTCAAAGTGACAGCGCAAAATGCAGTCTCGATTTAAAATCTCATCAGAAAGAAAGTGCCTGCTGTAATAGTACATACGCAGCTGTTGTACTGCGCTTAGGGTTTTGGTGGAGATTAGATGTTTAAGTACAGGAGTGAGACCACACTATCTTCAGACTCCCGCGGTTATGCCACAGCTAACACAAAACAGGATGAGTCCCGGCAGAGATGGAGTGTGCACTCCATAGAAATTTCTCTTCCTAGAGATCCATCACTGACGAAAAGAGAGGAGTACGTTATATTGTCATGTCAGTACATTTGTAAATTGTCTTTGACACAAAAGAATGTTCATAAGTTCATAAGTTCAAAAGTTCTCGGAGCAGAATTAGGTCAATCAGCCCATCAAGTCCACTCCGCCATTCAATCACAGCTGATCTATCTTTCCCTCTCAACACCATTCTCCTTTATTCTCCCCATAACCCCTGACATTGTTGCTAATCAACAATTTGTCAATCTCCGCCTTAAAAATATCCATTGACCTCCACAACTGTCTGTGCCAATGAATTCCACTGATTCACCATCATTTGACTAAATAAATTCCTCCTCACCTCCTTTCTTTTTTTTGTCTTTTTTTTTTAATTTTATTTTTATTAGCAGTACAGTAGATCACATTAATACATCGCATATATCTTATTACATTATGTTGTACCACTTCATTTTTTGAGCTTTAAAAGAGAAATATTAAAAGAAGTAAGAAAAGTAAGCAAGAATCGTGAAGGTGCAGAAAAGAACCCCTTAGGGAAGGAATTAGAGAAGGAAGCAAAGAAAATAATTAAGACCCTAGAAAGAAAGGAAAAAAGGAAAAAAGGAAAATCAGTCGCTCTATTGTAACACAAAACTCCGCAAAAAAGGATATACCAACCATGTTTTTATTAAAAATGTATTTTATACCCCCCATTACCAGGTCCTGGTAGCCTTTATATTTTAACTTATTATTGCACCTTATGCTTGTAATAGTTCCATAAATGCAGACCACGTCTTTTGGAAGTGATCTGCTTTACCTGCTAGGAGGAGTCTCATCTCTTCCAAGTGTAATGTTTCGAACATGTTTGAAATCCACATTTTTGTTGTTGGTATTGGAGCATTTTTCAAAATTTAAGTATAAGCTTTTTTCCGATTATTAGCCCATAATTAAGTAAGTTCTCTTGAAACATATTTAATTCAGGGTTACCTTCCGATATTCCAAAAATGATCCATTCTACTCTGGGTAGAAGTTTTGTTTTAAATAATTTTGTAAAGATTTCAAATATTTTGTTCCAGAATTTTTGAATTTTTATACAGAAAACAAAAGAGTGCGCTATGTTAGCTTCTTGTACCTGACATCTATCACAAATGGGTGAGACATTGGGGAAGAGTTTATTTATTTTAGTTTTTGAATAATATAGTCTGTGTAATGTTTTATATTGGATTAGAGTATGTCGTACGTTGATCGAGCATTTATGCACATATATTAAGTGTTTATCCCAGCTCTCTTTTGAAATTTTTATAGCTAATTCTTGTTCCCAATCTCTTCTAATATGATCTGTTGTAGGTATTTCTATATTCAATATAATATTATATAAGTATGATATTAGATTTGCTGATTCAGCCTTTATCTTCATGGCTTCATCTAATAAGTCTGGGGGCATATTATAATAGTCTTTTATATATTTTTTCAGATAATCACGCATTTGAAGATATTTAAAATATTGATTATTTTTCAAGTTATATTTCAGTTGTAATTGTTGAAATGGTAATAATTTCCCTAATTCATACAGGTCTCCGAGCGTTTTGATTCCCGTTCTTTCCCATTGTGTAAATGATTTATCTATAATTGAGGGTTTAAACAAAGGGTTATTGGCTATTGGCATTAGCAGAGATAGATTTCTTAATTTTAAGTTCTGTTTTATTTGTTTCCAAGTTCTGATTGTACTATGTATCATTGGATAAAATGACGTACCTCCTTTCTGAAGGTACGTCATTTTATTCTGAGGCTATGGTCACTGGTCCTAGATTCTCCCACTAGTGGAAACATCATTTCCACATTCACTCTATCCAGGCCTTTCACTATTCAATAAGTTTCAATGAGGTACCCCATCATCCTTCTAAACCTCAGTGATTAGAGGCCCACTGCCATCAAACACTCATCAAATGTATAGATCAGAATTCTGGAGGCTGAGGACAATATATTGACATTTGTATATAGCAAGATACTCCCTGCTGATGGGGAATAAATGACAACATACATTTTGTTTAGTTTAGTTTAGTTTAGTTTAGTTTAGTTTAGTTTAGTTTAGAGTTACAACGTGGAAACAGGCCCTTCGGCCCACAGAGTCCATGCCTTCTTGCGATCACAGTACACCATTTCTATCCTACACACTAGGGACAATCCATAGAAGCCAATTAACCTACAAACCTGCACATTTTAGGAATGTGGGTGAACCCACATTCTGGAGCACCCATAGAAACTGGTAACCCATAGAAAATGGTGTACCCTGGTACAAGAACTGTTCCAGAGCCGCTGTCTGAAAAAAGCTCAGAGAATTGCTAAGGACAAACTGCACCCCCTCCACATACACCTGGATCTCCTGCCATCCAGCAAGAGATATCGAAGCATCAAAGCCCAGACTACAGGACTGCTAAACAGCTTCCTACCACAGGCTGTGAGGCTGCTAAACAGTCACTCTGTACTCACAGTCACTTGATTCTGCAGCTGGCTTTAATAACTGGCACTGGCCACTTTAATAACTGGCACTGGCCACTCAAATCAGCTGCCCCGGACATTTTTATGATTGGTTTATTGTATTTTAACGTTGTGTTTTACCTGCTTTTAACTATTTATTTATACTGTTCCATCAGGGGCTGGATTGTTTTTAGTGTTATTATGTGTGAAACGTTTTAAATTTCATGTGCGATGCTCTGCTATTCCCAGGGAAACGTCTTTTCATTTTGCACTGTACAACTGTTGCTTGCAAGATGACAATGAAGGTTGATTGATTGATTGATTGAAAACCCACATCCTCACAGGGAGGACATGCAATCTCCACACCTGAGTGTCCGGCGCTGTAAGGCAGCAACTCTACCACTGTGCCGTTGCCCTATATGTCACAATATTTTAGTTTTGCTTGGGAGAGAAACAGGCCTTTTGGTCCTTCAAGTGAGAATTGGATAAATAAAAGGTGAGGCCAAATATAGTGGAACAGAGAGTCATTGTAGGAGTGAGACAGGAGAGATACGATGGGTCAAATGGTCTCCTTCTGTGCTGGATCGATTCTATGTTAGATATAAGATAGACATAAAATGCTGGAGCAACTCAGCGAAAAGGAAGAGGTGATGTTTTGGAATGAGTCCCTTCTTCAGACCTATAGAGTCACCTATTCCTTTTCTCCAATGATGCTTCCTAACCTCCTGAGTTACTCCAGTATTTTGTGTCTACCTTTTGTGTAAATCAGCACCTGCAGTTACTTCCTACACACTTCTATATTAGATGCATCTCTATCTGAAACAAATGGGACTCCGAAACATTATAGTAGTCAACCAAACTATATAAGGGGTGAAATGTACACCTGTCCCTTGATGCTGCAGACAAGCAAGCACAACAATGCCTCGACTTCCTCAGAAGACAAAAAAAATTCAGCATGTCTCCAATGACTGACTATAAGCATTTTCTACAGATACACACCAGAAAATATCATATCAGATTGCATCACAACTTTGGCAAACAGTTCGGCACAAGATTGCAAGAAATTGCAGAGGTTTGTGGACATCGTCCTGTCCATCCTGCAAATCAGTCTGCCCACCATTGAATTTTTTCAATTAACTTCCCCTCTCCCTCACTCCCTCTATATAACACCCGCCCTTCTTTTCCCCAACTCTCTTTCTCCCCCCTCCCATGCCCCATCTGAACTATTGCTTCCTTGCCCTCCCCTTCCACCCACATTCCTTCCTCTAACTTTACAATTCACAACTCTTCAATCCTTTTGTCTCACACCACATATTCTGTCTTTTCATTTCTGTCCTTTGTCCAGCTTTCTACCTATCAAATAACTGTCCTCACTTATAACCTGGCAGGCTTTGCCCTGCTCCTTCTCTTTTCCAGATTTCTTCCCACTCACCACCATAATCTAAAACAAAGCACTATAGATGCTAATCTACAATAAAGGACACAAAGTGATGGAGTAACTAAGTGGGTTATGGGCTTGTCCCACTTAGGTGACTTTTTTGGCGACTGCAGGAGACTATGCATGGTCGCCGCATGTTAGCAGGTAGTTGCCGGGGAGTCGCCTTCATGGTCGTGAGGATTTCCCGCATTCTGGGAACTAGTCATGGCCTCATTATGGCCGCCGTGAAATTTTTAACATGTTGAAAAATTAGCGTTGACTAGAATGAAGCCGCTATGGAGAATTCTCGTGCTGTAGGTGAGTCGCCAGGAGGTCCTAATGCGTTGCCAGGAGGTCAAAGGTTCTCGGAGGTTCTCGTAGGTTGGAGCCGGTGCTGACTGGTGAATTTCATTGGCTCATTGGGAAAAAAAGGTAAGCAGTAGTTTTCAGAATTAAGGATAACCGACCGATAATGTTAAATGTCCACCGAGTTTCACAGTCGTGTATCTCTGGCTTCTTAAAAGTTGGCTCCACTCCTTCTCCCCCCTTCTCCCCCCTCTCACCCCCACCCTCTGCCCCCTTCTTTTAAAGGACTAACTGTGCTTTAGCCATCTTTTTACAGCGCCAACCTTCCTGTTCATCGCAGGGTGTGTGTGTATCACCTTGGCTCTGCACTGTGTGAAATTTTTAGACAGGGCAAGCGGTGTCCAAAAAATTCACATGGGCTGGTGAAGGAAGTGATGTGCTTGTGTGTGTTTGTTCCACTCTGACAGTTACCGTTCCAGTTCCCGGTTTTTCAGGCGACTGCCGACAACTTGACAGTCGCCCGAGTGGAACAGGCCCATGAAGCAGCATCTCTACAGAACATGGATAGGTGACATTTCAGGTGAAGACACTTCTTCATTCCCTATAGTTGGTGTCCATGGCAGATTCTTCCCCTTCCACATTACAAATATGTATAGGTTCGTAGATTAATAAGATTCGGTAAAATTGTCCCAAGCTTGTAGGATAGTATTAGTGTACAGGGTGATCACTGGTCGGCGCAAACTTGGTAGCCCTGTTTCAGCACTGTATCTAAAGTCTAAAGTTGCAACCAAGAAAAATCAACCTGTGCCTCAAAGGTTTGATCATGTTCAGGTAATACACTGACTCCATTTCAAATCTCCAGAGAAAGCACATATTAAACGGGGAATAGAGATAATGCACACAGGAAGAAAATATTTTCCCGTTTCATTTTCTAAATAGTGTTGAGAAGTAGTCTCCAGGTGCATGTTTCAGGAAGTGGTAATTGCAAAGAGCCCGAGACCTCACTAGGCTGCAATAACAGTGGAAATAGGAATGTCTTAATTCTTCAAAGTGATTCCAATGTATGATGCAGTCTTGGAAAAAGCTACAATACATATGAGAAACACTGAGCTGGTCAGTTAGCAACAATTTGATCGCTTCCTTTGGGGAAGATTCAGTGCAAGACCACACAGTCCAATCGTTCAGCATGTATAGGTTTAGGTTTATTCTTGTCACGTGTACCGAGGTGCAGTGAAAAGCTTTGTGTTGCATGCTATCTGATCATATCAGATAATACTATACACAAATACAATCAAGACAAACTCAAGTACAATAGGTAGAACAAAGGGGAAGATACAGAGTGCAGGATATAGTTCTCAGTTTTGGAGCACAACAGTTCTAAAGACAAAGTCCAATGTCCGCATAGAGGTGGATAGGACAGTACCCTAGCTTATGGAAGCCTGATAACAGAGAGGAAGAAGCTGTTCCCATGTCTGGTTTTGTGCGCTTTCAAGCTTCTGTATCTTATGCCAGGCAGGAGCAGAGCAAGATGGAGAAGGGAGAAGATATATGGATAGGATAGGGTTTAAATGGATATCGAGAAAATGGAGGCAAATGGGACCTGCCCAGACAGCCAACTGGATTAGAATGGACATGGTGGGTTGAAGAGCTCATTTCTGTGTGATACAGCTCTAAGACTACGAAAGTGCGAAAGAGGGACTGAAAAAGGAAATGAAAACAGAGTCATAGAAGCGTGATAACAAAGGGGAAGAAACGGTTCCTGTGTCTGGTTGTGCGTGCTTTCAAGCTTCTGTATCTGCTGCCCAACGGCCATGGGGAGAACAAGTAATGACCAGGGTTGGGCTATTTTCTCCATATATATGTGTTTCTATCATTTACCTTTACCTGTCTTTTAAACATTTAGTTTTGGCTGTATATACTGCTTGTCCACATTCCCACCACATTCTGTGTTAAAATCTTGGTTCAGGCCCTCTGTATTTCCCCTCTCACCTTAAACCACCTTATCGCAGCACAATGGCACAGCGGTAGAACTACTGCCTTACAGCGCCAGAGACCCGGGTTTGATCCTGACTATGGTACCGTCTGTACAAAGTTTGTATGTTCTACCCTTGACCTGCGTGGTGCTCCAGTTTTCTCCCATATTCCAAAAAACTCACAGGTTTGTCGGTTAATTGGCTTAATGGGTTAAAAGGTCTCTCAAGCTGTAAGGCAGAAACTCTACGCCTGCGCCGCTGTGCCGCTCTATACTGTGTGGCCCTTTCACAGTTTTTTTTATGTCTGTGGAATTTGTTTTTGAATGTAACATTGGAACTGGCAGCAAAGAAATGTAGTAGGTGTGGGTGATGAATCAACATCAATAGTTATTCAGTTATTTGCTTTGAGTTGTCTGATTATTACACTTGTATGTATTAAACTGGTTCCCTTTTATCAAACTTTTCAAACCATTTGTCACAACAGCATCAATGAGAGGTAAAAGAAGAGAGGGCGGTGAGAACAAAGATTTGAAGTCCACGCCCTCGAGTGGCACGTCACAACCACCGCATTGTCACCATCCTCAGATGAGTACGTGAAAATGCTGCTTTGATCATCCCTGAATTTAACCAGTATTATTTAGACTTTACTTTAGACTTTAAAGATACAGTGCGTAAACAGGCCATTCGGCCTACTGAGTCTGCACTAAACAGTGATCACCCTGTACATTAGCACTATTTTAAACACTAGGAAAAATTTACAATTTTCACCGAAGCCAATTAACCTACAAGCCTTTTCACCAAGCCAATTAACCTTTACTTCTTTGCGGCATAGGAGAGTAACCAGAATACACAGGGAAAACCCATGCAGTTACAGGGAGAACGTACAAACTCCGTACAGAAAGCACCCATAGTCAGGATCAAATCCGGGCCTCTGGTGCTGTAAGGCAGCAACTCTGCCCCTGCGCTACTATGCTACCCTTATTCCCCAAGCATTTTTCCTTTCCTTCTCTTGATCCTTGTAGGGTAACTATCATAGGCCTACAGCAGGGAAACAGGTCTGTCAGCTCAACTTACCCATACCGATCAAAACGCCCAATCTACCCTAGTCTCTCTTGCTCCATTTGATCTATATCCCACAAAACATTTCCTGCCTTGGCAGGGCCACCAGGATATGGGCCAAAGCAGGTAGATAGGCCTAGTGTATATGGGGCATCTTGGTCAGCATGGGTAAGTTGGGCAAAAGGTCTGTTTCTATGCTGTATGACTCCATGGATCTATAATAGTAACATAGATAGACCACAACGAGCAGTTACCTTCATACACAGGGAGGTGACCTTGTTCAAATGGAAGGGTGACTTCTAATACTGCCCCCACCCCACCCCATATGTTGACCTTAGGGAGATGCTCCCTAATTCTCCCTGAGGGAAGCCACTATTCTGGCACCTATTGAATGGCAAGTCCAGCAGGGTAACAAGAGATCAGATCCATTAGCACCTCACCTTTGCAGTTCTGGACTTCCAAATTTGGCTGTATGTGCACAGGAGGTTGAAACCTCAAAGAGTCATAGACTCACACAGCATGGAAACAGGCCCCTTGGTCTATCCCGTCCATGCCAACCAAGATGCCGCATGCAAGCTGGTCCATATCCCTCTAAACCTTTCCTACCCATGGTGGCACAATGGCACAGCAGTGGAGTTGCTGCCTTTCAATGCCAAAGATGTTGCTTGACCCGCTGAGTTACTCCAGCATTTTGTGTCTTTTGTTTTATCAACCAGTTAATTGGAGTCATACAGTGTGGAAACAGATCCTTCAGCCCAACTTACCCTTGCCACCAACATGCTCCATCTACAGTAGTCCAACCTGCCTGTGTTTGGCCCATATCCCTTTAAAACTTTCCTACCTATGTACCCATTCAAATCTTTCTTAAAAGTCGTTATAGTACCACCTCTTCTAACAACTTGTTCCATATGCCCACCAGCTTTGTGTAAAAAAACTACCCCAAATGTTCCTCTTAAATCATTCCCCCCTCACATTAAACCTATGTCCTCTTGTTCTTGATTCCACTACTAAGGACTCACCTTATCTAATCCTCTCATGATCTTATACACCTCTATAAGATTACCCCTCATCCTCCTGCACTACATGGAATAACGTTGTAGCCTGCCCAACCTCTCTCTCTCTAGCTTGTTTCTAATGGATTCAATGCACATACAGAGAGAAGAACAGCGCATGCTGTCCATGTCCTCAGGAAAGAAGAAGCCTGATTATAAATCACTAATGATAAATTTTAAATTGTGGCTTTATAAATAATAAAAACCATCGCTTGCAGTCAGTGCAAGCAGCATGTAGAATTCACTCCAGAAATTAATCAGAAGAAAAAGATGGAGGATTGTTTCAATCATACCACAAGCAATTCATCAAATTCAAAAGAAAGGGAAAAAAATAGATTATGTGTAAATTATTGACACTGACTGACTTATCAAAGGGGACTCTGACAGAGAAGAGAATTAAGGAATATCTGAAACTGCTGTATGCATGTCAAATAAAAACCACTTCAAAACTTCACTGTGAAAAGCTGAATTCAATGTGGTTAAGTTTCCATCTTGCTTTACTGAAGACCTCTTCATGTTGACATTTGGTAAAGTACAGAGGTCCTTAGCTCTCCACAATTCTGTTCACATACCAGGAAGATCAGGCGACACTGTATCGTAAACTGCAACAAACCTATCTGACTAATCTCTTCCTTGGAGAGATCTAATTGTGTCACAGAAAATATCATTCGATTCACACGTGAAGGAGATCGTCGATCAATGAAAGGTCTAGCTTTTCTTCTGCATTGAAACACGTCACTGCCCTTCACTTCCTTTATACCTGCTAGCAACACATTCCGCAAAATAAATCATCGCATGACCTAAACGTTGCACCGTAGCCATCAGTTTAGAACATAATGCAAGCGGTGATGCAGGGAATAGCAGGGACGTGCAAACTTAAGAGGTAGACTTGAGAGATTAAAGGGTTTCAAACTGATAAGCTCATGCAGCCATTACTGACCTAGAAAAATCAGTTTTCCTTTAAAGTGAGTGATAAAATCATAGATTCATACAACGTGGAAACAGACCAGAAGATAGACACAAAGTGCTGGAGTCAACGGCCTGTCCCACTTAGGCAATTTTTTAGGCGACTGCCAGCGACTGGGCAGTCGCCAGGCGGTTGCCGGAGTGTTGCCTGTATGGTCGTGAGTAGTCTCCTCCATCGCCCAAAGAGTCGTAGTGTTTTTCTGGCTGCTGCTGGATTTTGAAGCGTTCAAAACTTTTCGGTGACCTGTCGGCAACCGTGGGCTTGTCGTAGCTTGTTTTATCCTGACTTAGGTGCTGTTGTAGGTTGTTGCCAGGTTGTCGTCAAGCGAAATCAAGTAGCGACTGTGGAAAAACACGTGATCAGGTAAAAATAAAGTGCGTGGAGTTCCTGAACTTTTTGATGGAGACCTTGAGCATTGTAAAATGGCTCAAAGGGGAAGGAAGGGACAGCCCAGTGGCAAGGGCCAAAACCCCATCCCTACCCGGAGACTGAGGAAACCTCCTCTTAGGCTTCTTCTTCTCCATTCTTCTTGTCCTTCTGTCTTATAGATCTTTAAGCAAGAGGGCTGCTGCAAGCAGCATGGCTTCTTCTTGTAATAAGAGCAATGCCCTCTGATGTTGTTCCATGGTAGTCATGATGCAGAATGATTCGAAACCGCACCCTACAACCCGTTTAATAGGAAAACTGGGTGATTCCATTGTTTTAGAGGACAAAATGACGTCACATGTCGTCAGTTGTCCTCCGTTGTTGCTGACAGGGTCGTAGCTTGTCTAGCTTGTCGTGGCTGGACGTAGGTTATCGTAGGTGTCGTCATAGGTTATCGTAGATGTGGTCGTAGGTGGTCGTTCTAATCGAGATGATTGGGTCGCCGTTGTCAGTAGCTTGCCATAGCTTGGCATCAATTAGGTGATAGGATGTTGTAGCTTGTCGTAGACATTGTCGGAGGGGGGTCCAGTCGCTGTTTTTCTGGTGACCTGCTACGACTATAACAGTCGCAAGAAAAATTACCTAACTGGGACAGGTCCTTACCTCAGCAGGTCAGGCAGAATTTCTGGAGAAAAAGGATGGGTGACATTTCAGGTTGAAGCCGTTCTTCAGACTCTGGCCCTTCGGCCCAACTTTTCCATGCCAACCAACATGCCCCATTGACACTAGTCTCAGTTGCCTGAAAATTTGTCCCACATCCCTCTAAGCCGCTCTTATCCGTGTACCTTTCCAATTGTCTCTTAAACTTTGTGATATTATCTCCTCTTGCAACTCGTTCCATACTCCCACCACCCTTGGTGTAAAAATGCTTCCTCTCGGGTTCCTGTTGAATCTTTATCCCCTCACCTTAAAGTTCTGTCAGCACAATCTACTCCTTTCCCAGGAGACATTCATGTTAGTGTCCCCCATGTGAAAGTACAACTTGTATTTACATTCCCAGAGACGGTCAGTCTCCGATCTTTGCGTTCCATTCAAATAAACGAGGGGCTTGGATTTATTAAGTGCCACATATAACCTTAGGATGTCCTGAAGCACTTTGCAGTTGATGAAGTCTCTTTGAAGAGTAGTCACAGCTGTAAAGCAGGAAGTGCAGCAGACAAATTGATCAGAGGAAGATCCCAAAGGCGATCATGTAAAATTGAACTGGGTTAGCTGCTAATTTAGTAATATTGATCAGTTGGCAACATTGTAGAATGGAACTGCAGATGCTGGTTTACACCGAAGATAGACACAAAATGCTGGAGTAACTCAGTGGGATAAGCAGCATCTCTGGTGAAAAGGAATAGGTGAGATGGGGGTGACAATTGATTGGCAGATGTGGCATAGAGCCATAAAGTGTAGAAACAGGCCCTTTGGCCCAACTTGCCCACACCGGCCACCAAGTCCCAGCTACACGAGTCCCACCTGCCCGCGTTAGGTCCATATCCCTCCAAATCTGTCCTATTAATGTACATGTCTAACTGTTTCTTAAATATTGGGATAGTCCCTGCCTCAACTACCTCCTCAGGCAGCTTGTTACAGACACCCACCACCCTTTGTGTGAAAACGTTACCCCTCAGATTCCTATTAAATCTTTTACCCTTCACCTTAAACCTACGTCCTCTGGTCCTTGATTCACCTACTCTGGGCAGAGACTCAATCTATTCCTCTCATGATTTTATACACAGTAAGAAACAAAGGCTAGAGATGAAAAGGAGATGACGGGATATCAGATAAGGAGGATTTAAATGTGAAGCCAGATATTAGCTTACACTTCACATTACCTGGAGCTCACTGCATTGGTATCCATAACCTAATCCCTCACTGCTTACACAACAAAAAAAAACACTTATTCACGCACTAAAGCACTCTTCTCCACATTAGGAGACCAAATGCAGTTCGAGAAATCACACTGAAGAACATCAATGTTGAGCCCGCATGTGTAATCAAAAATTTCCAGTCACTTATCACTTTAATTCTCATGTGAATCTCTCTGTTCCAATGAGGTTCAAAACAACCCTGAGATAGTTCAGAGAGTCAGAGTCATAGAGCATGGAAACAGGTCCAACTTGCCCATGCCGACCAATATGTCCCATCTACACTAGACCCCACCTGCCTGCGTTTGGCCCATATGGTTCAAAGGTGCTTTATTTGTTACATCTGGAAGTGCACATTGAATCTCTGTTTGATAGTTTCATGTATTCTACCCATCCACATATAATATCCCTCTCTTTGATGTATAAAGGTGATTACAAAAAGTGGTGAACACTGCCAGTCCTTCGAGTGTACTGACCTCCCCACTGAAGAGATGAATGTCTCAAAAAGGCAGCCAGCATCTTCAAAGACCCACACCATCCTGGCCACACGCTGATTTCATTCCTGCCATCGAGAAGGTTGTACTGGAGTCTGAAAACTGTGACATCCAGGTTCAGGAACAGCTTCTTCCCAACAACCATCAGGTTATTGAATACTACAACATCCAATTAAGCTCCGACTGGGTTGCACCAGGAACTTTGGGTTTTGTTTTGTTTTTGAACTATATCGTTTTTTTTTTAATTTATTGAACTTCCTTTTGTTGTTTGTTTATTGTATTATATATTGAGTACTAGATTTACAAACCTAGTGTGCTGCTGCAAGTAAGAATTCCATTGTTTTGTTCCAGTACACGTGACCATAAAACATTTAACTCTTGACTCTTGAACTTATCTATGTTGCTCTGACCATGATAAGATTCATGGTCCATGAGTTAACACCGAGATACATTGAGGAGCAGATTTTGCATTCTCTACATTAATGACTGAGAGGTATGGCAACATATGGTTACTAATATCGAAGTCTGGACTAGAGTCAGTCATTGAGTCATACAACGTGGAAGCAAGTCCTTCAGCCCAACTTGCCCACACCAACCAACATGCCTCATCTAAACTGGTCCCACCTGCCTGCCTTTGGCCCATATCCCTAAAAACCTACTCTATCCATGTGCCTATCAAAAATGTTTGTTAAACATGGTGATAGTACCATACCTGCCTCAACCACCCCTTCTGGCAGCTTTTTCCACAAACACTAACCTTTGGGTAAAAAAGTTACCCTTCAGGTTCCCATTAAATCATTTCCCTCTCACCCTAAACCTATGTCTTTTTGTTCCCAATTCCCTTACTCTGGGCAAAACACTCTGTGTGTTTACCCTATCTATTCCTCTCATGATGTTGCACATTTGTATAAGATCACCTCTTATTCTTCTGCGCTTCAAGGAATAAACCCCTATCTAGCTCAACCTCTCCAAACCTCTACCAGTCCCTCGAGTCCTGGCAAAATCCTGATAAATCTTCTAATGTTTTGGAAATACAAATTCAAATTGAAATGTAAATTAAGTTTATTAAACGAACCAAGAAATGAAAGCTAGTTTGAATATACATTGGCATGCTGCCATGAAAATCCATTTTGTTCATCAACGTCCTTCCTTATGGGGAAAGAAAATCTGGTTCTTGCTTGATTATCTGAATTATCAAAATGTAAAGGTAAATCCAAACACACAATAATATGGGTGAATGTTAACGGCCCACTGAAGTGACCCAATGTGACTCCTAGGTAATGGGTAATGAATGGATCAAAAAATAATTCTTAGAGGCGGAATGCGCAAAACCACAGGACAGTTAACTTTGCATCTGTCATAGCGAAAATGTCTGGAGCTATTATTAAAGACATTATAGGCAATCAGTTGAAACGGAAATCATAGTTTTCCAAATTTATTGGCATTCATTGAAGAAGTGATTTGTGCTGAGGATATATTACACTGAGATTTGCAGAAAATGGAAGCTTAGTCTTTTACACAGTTGGGGAATCAGGAACCAGAGGACATAAGTTTAAGATGAGAAGGGAAAGATTTAATAGGAACAGAAAGGGCAATTTTTTCACACAGTGGGTGGTGGGTATATGGAAGGAGCTGCCAGAGAGCTAGTTCAGGCAGGTACTATCGCATTATTTTAAAGACAATTGGATAGAAAAGGTTTAGATGGATGTGGGCCAAATGCAGGCAAATGGGACAAGCAGAAATGAGGCATCTTGGTTGGCATGAAGGAGTTGGATCAAAGGGCCTGTTTCTGTACAGTATGGCTATGACATTGTCTAACCTTTATTCTTTTGCAGATAATCTCATTCTATAGCAGATACAAAAGTAGCATTTGAAAGGCATTTGGATGGATACATGGATAGGAAAGATTTAGAGGGATTTGAGCCAAATAGAAACATAGAAACATAGAAAATAGGTGCAGGAGTAGGTCATTCGTCCCTTCGAGCCTGCACCGCCATTCAATATGATCATGGCTGATCATCCAACTCAGTATCCTGTACCTTCCTTCTCTCTATACCGCCTGATACCTTTAGCCACAAGGGCCACATCTAACTCCCTCTTAAATATAGCAAATGAACTGGCCTCAACTATCTTCTGTGGTAGAGAATTCCACAGATTCACCACTCTCTGTGAGAAAAAGTTTTACTCATCTCGGTCCTAAAAGATTTCCCCTTTATCCTTAAACTGTGACCCCTTGTTCGGACTTCCCCAACATCAGGAACAATCTTCCTGCATCTAGCCTGTCCAACCCCTTAAGAATTTTGTAAGTTTCTATAAGATCCCCCCCTCAATCTTCTAAATTCTAGCGAGTACAAGCCGAGTCTATCCAGTCTTTCTTCATATGAAAGTCCTGACACCCCAGGAATCAGTCTGGTGAACACTCCCTCTATGGCAATAATGTCCTTCCTCAGATTAGGAGACCAAAACTGTACGCAATACTCCAGGTGTGGTTTCACCAAGACCCTGTACAACTGCAGTAGAACCTCCCTGCTCCTATACTCAAATCCTTTTGCTATGAATGCTAACATACCATTCGCTTTCTTCACTGCCTGCTTAACCTGCATGCCTACTTTCAATAACTGGTGTACCATGACACTCAGGTCTCGTTGCATCTCCCCTTTTCTTAATCGGCCACCATTCAGATAATAGTCTACTTCCTGTTCTTGCCACCAAAGTGGATAACCTCACATTTATGCACATTATACTGCATCTGCCATGCATTTGCCCACTCACCCAACCTATCCAAGTCACCTTGCAGCCTCCTAGCATCCTCCTCACAGCAAACACTGCCCCCCAGCTTTGTGTCATCCGCAAACTTGGAGAAGTTGCATTTAATTCCCTCATCCAAATCATTAATATATATTGTAAATAGCTTGGGTCCCAGCACTGAGCCTTGCGGGTACCCCACTAGTCACTGCCTGCCATTCTGAAAAGGACCCGTTTACTCCTACTCTTTGCTTCCTGTCTGCCAGCCAGTTCTCTATCCACATCAATACTGAACCCCCAATACCGTGTGCTTTAAGTTTGCATACTAATCTCTTATGTGGGACCTTGTCTAAAGCCTTCTGAAAGTCCAGGTATAACACATCCACTGGTTCTCCCTTATCCACTCTACTAGTTACATCCTCGAAAAATTCTATAAGATTTGTCAGACATGATTTACCTTTCATAAATCCATGCTGGCTTTGTCCAATGATTTCACCACTTTCCAAATGTGCTGCTATCCCATCTTTAATAACTGACTCTAGCAGTTTCCCCCACTACCGATGTTAGACTAGCTGGTCTGTAATTCCCCGTTTTCTCTCTCCCTCCCTTTTTAAAAAGTGGGGTTACATTAGTTACCCTCCAATCCTCAGGAACTACTCCAGAATCTAAAGAGTTTTGAAAAATTATCACTAATGCATCCACTATTTCTGGGGCTACTTCCTTAAGTACTCTGGGATGCAGCCTATCTGGCCCTGGGGATTTATCAGCCTTTAATCCATTCAATTTACCTAACACCACTTCCCAGCTAACCTGGAATGCAGGTAGCAGTAGCGTAAATGGGGCATCTTGGTCAGCTTGGGCACATTTGTCCTAAGAGCCTATTTCCGTACTGTATCACACTATGACAATTTAACCTTGTGTTTTAACAGGTGAAGCAGTGTTATAAACAGATCTCTATAAGTAGATATAAACAGGTATTTTCCCACTTGGAAGAATGTGCCGTCATGATCACTGTTCAGGGTCCAACTTCTTAGTTTATATCAATGATTTGGATGAAGGCATCAGATGTATTGTTGCTATATGTTTTCTGATAACACAATGGAAAGTAGGAAAGTGATCTGGAAAGAGAATATAAGGCTAAGGGATAAGTGCGAGAGCTAAGATTTAGGAAGATTCTAATGTGGGAAGTTACAAAATTTTCCATCTTGATAAGAAACATTTATTTTTTAAAATGGCATGTTTTATAAAAGGTGAGAGTTTGCAGAGGTCCAATATAGAACATAAAACACAACAGCACTTCGACAGGCCCTTCAGCCCATGATGTCTGTACTGAACATGATGCCAATTTAAATCAATTAATAATAATTACAATATAATATTAAATTAATAATTAATGCATGTAGCTAAATTAATTTCATCTGCCTGCATATGATTCACATTCCTCCTTCCCCTGTATATCCAAATGACAATCGAAAAGCCACTTAAGGAGTGGCACAATGGCATAGTTGCTGCCTAACAGCACCAGAGACCTGTGTTCCATCCTGACTACGGTTGCTGTCTGCCCGGAGTTTGTACATTCTCCCTGTGACCATGTGGCTTTTCTCCGGGTGCTCTGGTTTTCTCCCACATTCCAAATACATGCAGGTTTGTAGGTTAATTGGCTTCTGTAAATTGCCCCTATTGTGCAGGATAGAACCCATGTACCAATGGTCCGTGCGGACTTGCTGGGCCAAAGAACCAGTTTCTATCCTGTATCTCTAAACTAAACTTAAATGCCACTATTGTATTTGTCTCCAACACCACCACTCCCAGCACATTCCAGGCACCCACTGTGTTAAAAGGTTGGCCTGGATATCTGCTTTGGACTTTGTGCCTCTCACCTTTAATCTACGTTCTTTAGTCTTTGTTATAAATTGCTGAGCACTCTAAACCTAATGGATGGGTGCTTCTTCTTGTGTGAAAATCTAGTACTGGTTGTGACTTTTAGAAAAATAAGAAGTTGCCCACACAAAAAGGAATTGCAATGAAATTATTTCTCACAAGGTTTCATGAGTCTCCAAAAATCTCCTTTTCTAAGGGCAGTGAGAGCAGATTTGTTGAATATTGTTAAAGTAGAGGTAGGTACATTCTTGCTGTGTAAGGAGATGAAAGATCAGGGTAGCACAGTGGTGCAGTGATAGACCTGCTGCCTCACAGCGCCAGAGACCCGGGTTCAATCCTGACTACAATCACCATCTGTACCGCATGGGTTTTCTCCAGTGCTCCGGGTCCCTCCCACATTAGAAAGACATGCAGGTTTGTACGTTAATTGTCTTCTGTAAATTTCCACTACTATGTAGGAGTAAAAGTGGAATAACATAGAACTTGTGCATAGGTGATCAATGGTCAATGTGGACATGGTGGGTCATAGGGCTTGTTCCCACGCTGTTTCACTAAAACTAAAATTAAAACTAAATTATCACAGGTATATAGGGATTTAAGGTTACCTTTAGATCAACCATGTTCTTAGGAAATGGCAGAGTAGAGGCAAATGATGAAGGAGCCTATTCTTGGCCATTATTGGTATAGTTGTAAATCCTGCGTTAGAGTTGCTGCCTTATAGCACCAGAGACCCGGGTTCGATCCTGACTACGGCTGCTGTCTGTACGGAGTTTGTACATTCTCCCAGTGACCACTTGGGTTTTCTCTGGGTGCTCCGGTTTCCTCCCACACTCCAAATCTGTGCAGGTTTGTAGGTTTATTGGCTTCAGTAAAGATTATATATTGCCCCTAGTGTGTAGGATAGTGCTAGTGTACAGGGCGATTGCTAGTCGGCGCAGACTAGGTGGGTCGGTGGGCCGATTGGCCTGCTTCCTTGCTGTATCTCTGAAGTCTAAAATCTAAATTGTCCTTGCTTCATCCACAAACATGCGATATTCCAATCACAGGAAGTTGACTGAAAAATTACTGCAAACATCTTCAAGGGCCACAACTGCAATCACCGCATGATTGTGCTCTTGGGTGAATATTCTAGTGACCTTGACAATAATCGAAAGACTTTGTGATGAATGCCAGCAATGAATGGATTTGGAATTAAGAAACTAACTGCTTCTTCTGACTAGAGAGTTTATACCTAGGTACTATAGTCTTGGATAACAAGTCAGCCCTTTGGGATTGAGATGATGACAAATTTATCACCTGCCATTTATCACCTTGCTGTTTGTCGAAGCTGGGTGAGCACAAATTGGCTGCCCTGTTTCCAACACTTCAGAAACTATTTCATTGGATGTGAATCGCCACGGGCCAGGAATGGTGCAAGTTTGTCTTTGATTCAAACAGCTGTAAATCTTTACATTCTCAAAGTCAAAGGTATTTATTTGTCATATGCACTGGTTATGAACTGAAACAATGAATGTCTTACTTGCTACTGCTTTATAGGGATATTAGCATAACAATATTTTTTTACCTACACTTTTTCTGTAGAACTAACTAATACTTTCCCTGTAGACAAAGATATGCCGGTATGGATATGGATTCAAAATTAAGCTACATTTATCAATGAAATAATCCTTCATCTTCTGTTTTGATTTTGTGGCCAATCAACTTCTAATTTAATACACTAATAACTAATGTATAAAATCAACAATACTAAAAATGTGAAAATCTGGATTTTAACGTTTTAGAGGTGCAAGTACACTATACCAAAAAAAAAGCATTTGGCTGAACACGGTCTCCTCTTTCCACTCGATTTTTGCATTAATTTAGTTTTTTTAGTTTAGTTTGTCCCGTGTACTGAGGTATAGTGAAAAGGTTTTGGTGGCGGGCTATCTAGTCAGCGTAAAGACTATACATGATTACAATGTAGCCACCCACAGTGTACTGATACATGATGAAGGGAATATCGTTTAGTGCAATGTCCACAATGAGGTAGAGGTGAATCGGACAGGACTCCAGCTTATGGAAGGAAAGTTCAAAAACATTATGACAGAGGGGAAGAAGTTGTTCCTGAATCTGGTGGTGTCCACTTTCAAGCTTCTGTATCTTATGCCTGATGGGAGTAGGGAGAAGAAGGAATGATTGGAGTTGACCAAGACTTTGATTATGTTGGCCACTTTCCCGAGGCAGCATGAAGTAGATGGAGTTAATGGAGGGGAGTCTGCCTGGCAAATACATCGTCATTTTATTTCAATACTTAAATCCAACTGAATGCCAGTTTTATAATTTAGACTTATATAAACTGTTAACAGCAGACATAATCAGTACACAATCTCACATTCTGAAAGTTGTGGTCTTGTAGAATGCATGGATGACCTTATAACGGCTTTTGCCAGCACAAAGTTTTATCAGTGCAAAAACTGTAAGCTGAAGTTTTCAAGTAGGTCAATGGTTGTTTGGTTATTATTTGTGAAAAATGTGAAGTCCAAAGTACATTCAAGATTGACCAAACTGTAATAAAACATCGAATGAATCAAGAGTTATGGGAATAAACTGGGAATGGGGAGTTATTGGAAGATCAACCATAATCGTGGTGAGTGGTGAAAACAGCTTCAGGGTGAGAATAACAACTCCAACTTATTTCTTGTGGTCTTATTCCATATATTCATAAATCTTTAATAGAACGTTCTGGCATGATCAATCAGGGTGTTGAGTATAGAAGTTGGGATGTTATGTTACAGTTGTACAATATGTTGGTGATGATGCAGTTTTGGTAACCCTGCTATATGAATTATGTTGTTAAACTGAAACGGTTCAGAGATTTACGAAGGTGATGTTGCCAGAACGTGCAGGTCTGAGCTACAAGGAGAGATAGAGCAGATTGGACTTTATTCCTTGGAGTGAAGTAGGCTGACTGGTGTGTATAAGATCATGAGGGGAATAGATAGAGTGAATGCATAGAGTCTTTACCCAGAGTAAGGGAATCAAGAGCTAGAGGACATAGGCTGAAGTTGAGACTGGAAAGATTTAATAGGAACCTGAAGTACAGTTTTTCACACAATGGGTGGGTATATGGATGAAGCTGTCAGAGGAGTCTGTTGAGACACATATTCTAACAATATCTAAAAAGCATTTGGATAGGTACATGGATATGAAAGGTTTAGAGGGACATGCCAAATACAGACAAGTGGGACTAATGTAGATGGAGCATTTTGGTTGACAAGTTTGGCCGAAGGGCTTGTTTTCATTCTGTATGACTATGACTCTGTAACACTATATTTTACTTTTCCTAGACTGAACCCATTCCATTATGCTGGCTTGCGTACATTTCTTGACTGAAATTGCGCAGTAGAATAAGTCTGAGAACAATTCCTATGGAAACAGATCAGTTCCTGATGGAGCACGGCGGTGTAGATGCCAAGATGCTTCCACTAGTGGGAGAATCGAGGACAGGAGGAAACAGTTATTAGATAACAGGGTGGTGATTTGAATCTGAGGTAGGTACGAACAATCACACACAGAGGATAGTGAACCTCATGATTCCCTTAACCTGGAGGGATTAAGAGGCTAGATCATCGATGATATTTAAAGAGGAAGTCAACAATGGTTTGAAAGTTCAGGGAATTGAGGCTTGTAGTTATCTGGCACAGAATAGGAGATGAGGTCTGGACCAGATCAACCATGAACATTGGGGACGTAGGACTTTTTGTTTATCTAAACTCTGAAATCGTAACGCTACAATGCTGTAACAATATATTCCGCACTCTGGTATTTTTCTCTTTGCATTGCCTGTTGTACTTATATATGGCTTAAATGTACTAATGTAGAAGTACAGAAGTGTGAAATGCATCAAGATTCGGGGATAGTTTCTTCTTAGCTATTATCAGGCAACTGAACCATCCAACTAGAGAGCGGTCCTGATCTACCACCTACATCACTGGAGACTCTCAACTATCTTTAATCAGACTTTATTGGACTTTATCTTGCACTAAACGTTATTTCCTTTAACCTGTATCTGTACATTGTGGACGGCTCGATTGTAATCACGCATAGTCTTTCCGCTGACTGGTTAGCATGCAACAAAAAAGCTTTTCACTGTACCTCAGTACATGTGACACTAAACTAAATAAACTTAATTAGTAGTTTAATTTTATAGAAAATGGACCTTTGAGCTACCAAGTCCGCGCCAACCACCAACCACCTGTTCACTCTAGTTCTGTTATCTCACTTCCTCGTCCACTCCCTGCACACTAGCAGCAAATACTGAGGTAATTTAACAATATGATACGATACGATAAAATAGAACTTTATTTATCCCTGGAGAGAAATTGAGCTCCCAACAGTCATAAAACACAAGATACATGAAACATGAAATGAAAGTGATGAGTGGAAAGGATTGTGGATGTGCAAAGATTGGGGAGTGGTGGGGGTGGGAGCCAAGGAGGGAGGGGAGTCAGCCTCAGTCTATCCCATGACAGAAAGGGGAGGATTTGTACAGTTTAAGAGCCACAGGGAAAACGGATTTTCTGTGGCGTTCTGTGCTGCATCTTGGTGGAACCAGTCTGAAGGTACTCCTCAGGTTGACCAGTGTGTCACAGAGGGGGTGAGCTAGACCATCTTTGGGATGTGGGAGAAAATCGGAGCATCCGGAGGAAATCCACGCAGTCACAGGGAAAACAAGCATGCTCCATACAGACAGCACCCAAAGTCAGGATCAAACATGGGTCTCTGGCACCGTAAGGTAGCAGTTCTACCAGCTGTGCTCTTCACTGTTTGTTACTACAAGTGACAAAAGTAAACCAGTACGAAAATATGATTAGGCTAGACAACATGGTGGTGATGGGCTGAATGGTCTCAATTTCTGCCATTACTTTCTGTAATTCAATCTAAAACAACACATGTGAAATTTATTTTTATGCTTTGAATGGCTAGTGGCACGTGGCTAACAAAGCCAATGAAAATACCCGCCGTCCTTACAATGCAGTTCCCCCTGAAACAAGAATAAAATTCCTGCCCCCATCTCTAAGTTTTAACGAATGCACACGGAAAGCATACATTTACAAGATTACTGGTGCAAGTATCACTGGTGCTATAAAGGCAAGTTTACATTGCAAATCTGCCACCCATTGCAAGTGGATGAGATATAAAATGCAAGTTGTGAGTCACATTGACCCGCTGGTCAATGTTGATTTCTTGACCTGCTTTCTTTTGCTAAATAGAAGCAGCATTTCATTCTCAACTGCCTCAAGAGTACGACAAAACTGCAGGATTTGCACATTAAACTTGAACTCAAGTCACCATGCAAACTTGGAGCTGACACTGAATAGTATAAACACCATTTCAGCAATATGAAAATCATTACCACATGTCAATTAACTTCTTTGGCCCAGAAAGGATATAATTTAAAATGAAAGACTCAATCCCTTAACTTTAGATCACTTTTAACTTTATTTTATAATCTAATCATTCTTTCTCTCACTGTTTCTCTTTCTGTGACCGAGTTGAACGTGCTTCTACTCCCTGCTAAATTCTCCTTCTGAGTCTCATCCAGCTGGTTAAGGAGGTGGACCATGGGGACAGATCTTTGCTGAGGTCTTGAAAATCTTCTCTCACAGAAAGAGAGAGTGGAAAATATTTCTGGAGCTGAAGGCAAGGAAACCTATCCAACAAATGTGCCCCTCACTAGCAAGGTTGGTCTTTGTCCGACCATCTCCCTATCAAACACACCCTCACCTGTATCCACCTTTCACTCCCCTGGCTTTGCTCTGGCCCATCTCTCTACCAGCTTTCCTTCCCACCCCCCATGTCCCCATGCCCATGCCTATTCCCACCACAATCAGTGTGAAGAAGGGTCCCAACCCTTCTACAACCATCAGGGAAGACACAAAGTGCTGGAGTAACTCAATGGGTAAGGCATCATGGATGATGTTTTGGGTAGGGACCCTTCTTCAGACTCATGGTCAAAGAGCAGAAGAGCAACAGGAGTCACAGAAGGGGAGCAGTGATTGAGGGTCTTACAGAAATCCCATTGGAGAAGAAGGGTCCCAACCCAAATTGTCACCTATTCGTGATCTCCAGATATGTTGCCTGACATGTTGAGTTATTCCAGCACTCTAAAGCAGGAACTGTTTTTTTTTAGTTGACAAAACTAAATGCAGTTTAGTGTAAGAATACAGTTTGGAAACAGGCCCTTTGGCCCACTGAGTCTGCGCCGACTATCAATCACCCCTATACCAGTTTTATCCTACACACTAGGGGCAATTTGCAGAAACCAATGAACCTACAAACCTGCATGTCTTTGGAATGTGGGAGGAAACTGGAGCACCCAGAGAAAACCCACGCATTCACAGGGAGAACGTGCAAACTCTGCACAGACAGCACTCGTGGTGAGGATCGAACCTGGTTCCCTACCAGCTGCACCACTGTGCCGCACTCTTCCCTGTTTCTACACGGTCGTTCGGATGACCTGCAATTTCTCATGAGGAAACTTAAATAAATCAATATTATATGAAAACTTACCCGTCCAACAAGAATGGGTTCAGGTCCTGAAAATTCTTCCAACACAAACATTTGATTCCAGACCCAGCCTCTCTTGGCACGGTTGAGGGCTCCTGCATCGGTGTTCAAGCCATCGAGTGTTAACACATCCCCTTCCTGTAATCTCTGTGGAGCATCCAGGGGGATGGGCTGCATCAGCGGAAGCACACTAATCCATGCCAGCACCAAGCGAGCCTGCATATCCACAAGCATTGTTCCCAGTCTCTCCGGCATCATTCCTTGGACCTCTCGTGATGGTTTGAGGAGTGGGGCTGATGGATGTGAAGGATGATGTTGCAGGCAGCGGGGCGGTGAGTTATACAGAGATCTGTAGCTTCAGTCCAGGATAGGTCCCTACCTACAATGTTCCTCAACACTTGCAAGCCAACAATGTTATCACGTGCTATATCTGGCTAATTCTCCAGTTCCTTTGCCTTGTCTATGGTGCATATAAAGATGATCTATCAGAAATGTTCCACGATACAATTCCTCGGTGCATCGGTAAGTCCTGGAAAAAAAGGAAGAAATATTTGAATTATTTCCGGACTGAGCCTTGGTCCTGGAAGCTGCACAAACAGCTGCACTATGCTACCACCCAATATAAATGAAGTCACTGAAAGGAAATAAGATGAAACTTGCTCTCCCCCCATAAAATGACGCGCAAAAAAAGGCACAAAGTGCTTCAGTAACAGCAGGTCAGGCAGCATCTCTGGAGAACATGGATAGGTGACATTTCGGGTCAGGAGCCTTGTTCAGACTAAATGTAGTAGGGTGGAGAAAGCTGGAAGTGGGAGCTGGTCACCTCTCTATGTTCTCCAGAGATGCTGCCTAACCTGTTGAGTTTCACCAGCATTTTCTTTTCCTTTTTTGTAAACCAGAAACTGCAATTACTTGTGTCTCCATTATAGATGGGATGAATTTCAAACTCTATTCTGCAATATCATCAATCAAGTAGAAGCCAGGCATTAAACGGAAACCTTTTCTAATCCATTTGATTCCGTTTCAAGCACTTTCTGAAAATTAGCTGTGACTAAAAGCTTGGTTATTTTAATTTGGAGTTGCAGAAAGATCCAGGCAGAGATTCCAGGCAAAAGTTTTATCCATAGCCTGTTTAGTAACATTAGTAAGACATTTAGATTTAGAGCAGCACAGTGGCGCAACTGGTGGCCCTGCTGCCTCACAGCGCCAGAAATCCACGGATTGACCTTGTTCAGACCTCTTCCCTGTCTGTGTGGAGTTTGCATGTTCTCCTGTGTACACATGGGTTTCCTCTACGGCTTCCTCTACCTTACATCCACATCATAAAGACCTGCAGGTTTTTAAGCCGATCCTGGACTTACCTTGACTTTTACCTTGTCCTTTTACCATCTGGACGCCCGCAGCGATGGCTGCAGAGGGTTGAGGTCCCGACCACGGGGGGAAATGGAGGAGGACTGGCCAATTTCTGTGCCTTCCACCATAGTGATTAATGCTCTGTTGGATGTTTGTGTTAAATTTTTATTGTGTTTGTGTGTTCTTTATCATTGTACTGCTGCTGACAAATTCATATCACTTGCAGTTTATGTGCAATGTGACGAATAAAACTGATTGTATTGATTGTATCGTATTGTATATTACCCCTAGTGTGTAGTGAGTGAATGATAAAGTTAGAGAACATAGAATTACTGTGAATAGGTGATCAATGACCGATGGACTAAAGGGCCACTTTTCATGCTGCCTCAAGAAAAAAGATAAAACTAAATTTGGAGTGAAGAAGGGCACAGAATTATGTGTCAAAGGTGTCGGAGGTTATGGGGGGGAAGGCAGGAGAATGGGGTTAGGAGGGATTGATCAGCAATGATTGAATGGCAGAGTAGACTTGATGGGCCAAATGGCCTAATTCTACTCCTATCACTTATGACCTTATAAGAGCAAAGAGACTTGCAGACTTTGTAAGGACAGGAGAAGGTTGCCTATACAAGGGGGGATGAGGCCGTGATAGAATTTGAGAATAGCAACGAATTTAAACATCACCCTTTTTTCCTGACTGGATATGTCCTAAACTAGAGCCACGGCAATAAGGTAAGAGGGAGGAATATAACGGAGTTGTGTGGGGGGAAATGTTTTACACATAGAGCAGTGGGGACCAGGAACGCATTGCCAGGGCTGGTGGTGGAGCCAGATACAACAGTGGCATTTGAGAGGCTTTTAGAAAGGCACATGGTAGTGCATGAAATAGAGGGATATTGATCATGTGCAGGCAAAAGAGATCAGTTCAGCTCCGCATCATGTTCGGCACAAACATTGCGGGCCAAAGGGCCCATTCCTGTGCTCTACTGCGTAATGTTCCATGGTCTTGTAAAGCAAGAGTCGATTTTCAACTCTCAGCTCTCCCAAAGATTACTGCTCTTCTGCTGATGTAACCTTCTGGAGATCCCTTTAAACAGTCCTTGGCACAGCAAGTGATTAAATGTATTCTTTCATTACGTTGATTAAGTCATCCTCTGTCATTCCAACCACAGAGACAGTCATTTTAAGTATGCTTTCCTATCCCACCTGCTACATTGCAGGTTAGATATTTTGTACTTCTGAATGATGTTGGCATTGACTTCAAAATTTGGTCCATGTCTGTAAGGTTGTGTCTTGCGCAGGATTCCCCTTTGCTCTTTCTATTGTACTTGAGTTGACTTGATTGTATTTAAACTTTAGACATTAGAGATCCAGTGTGGAAACAGACCCTTTGGCCCACCTAGTCCGTGCCGACCAGCGATCACCCCATACACTAGCACTATCCTACACACTTGAGACAATTTACAAATTTGCAGAAGCCAATTAACCTACAAAACTGTACGTCTTTGGAGTGTGAGAAGAAACTAGAGAACCCGGAGAAAACCCACACGGTCACAGGGAAAACGTGCAAACTCTGTATAATCTTCACCTGCAGTCAAGATCGACCTGGGTCCCTGGCACTGTAAGACACTAACTATATCGCTGTGCCACTGTGCCATTTATGCTTGGCATATCTGATCTGCTTAGATGGCATGCAAATCATCACTACACCTGGAAACATAATAAACTTGGAACATATACAGAAATATATCCTTAATATGTTGCAGATGCCAGTGATGCGGGGCTCAAAATAGCTTCCAAAATGACACTACATTTAGAATCATAAAAAGATGCTGGAAGAGAATATTACCAAGATTCGAGGGACTGAGCTACAAGGAATGGTTGAGCAGGCTAGGGATTTATTCCTTTTAGTGCAGAAGGATGAGGGGTGATCTTATAGAGGTGTACAAAATCATAAGAGGAATAGATTGGTTAAATGCAGAGTCTTGTGCCCAAAGTAGGGGACTTGAGAACCAGAGAACATAGGTTTAAGGTGAGGAGGGAACGTTTTAATGGGAACCTGAAGGGTAACATTTTTACACAAAGGGTGGTGGTTGTATGGAATGAGCTGCTGGAGGTGGTAGTTGAGACAGGTACTATTGCAACGTTTATGAAACATAGTGTAGGTTAAGAGGGATATGGGTCAAATGTAGGCAGGTGGGACTAGTAGAGATGGGACATGTTGATCTGCGTGGACAAGCTGAGCCTATTTCCATGCTGTGTGACCCGACTCTATGCACAGGAAAATGCCTTTTCGACCATGTGACAACCTTGGTGCCAAATTAAGTTTGCAAGTGGTCTATACTCCGTGATTTGCTGTCTGGTCATGTATTTAGTTAAATGCCTCTTAAACATTGCAATCACGTGTGGTTCTACTACCTCTGCTGGCCGTGTGACCCAGGCATCCAACAATTTCGGTGTAAAATACTTATCTCTCAAATCTCCTCTTTAAACACCTTAACCCAATGTGCTCCAATATTTGATGTTTCCATCCTGGGAAAAAGACTATCTGCCTTATTTATGCTTTATTGTTTAGTTTAGATTTACAGATACAGTGTGAAAACAGACCCTTTGGCACATCAAGTACGCGCCGACCAGCTATCACCACACATTAACACTGTCCTACACACCAGGAACAGTTTGAAATCTTACCCAAGCCAATTAACACGTCTTTGGTGTGTAGGAAGAAACCGGAGCACCCAGAGAAAACCCACATGGTCCCACGGGGAGAACATACAAACTCCATCCAGACAGCACCCGTAGTCAGGATTGAACCTGTGTCTTTCATGCTGTAAGGCTGCAAACTCTACCGCTGCGCCACCATGACGCCCATTCATATTTCTTTCAATGCAAGGGTTTCCCTCGATGAATGCGGTGCTCGTTTATTAACAGACTGAAATTAGGTTACTCTTGAAAAAGAAGCACTATTCATAAGTGTCCTAAAATTCCTGAAGATTACATAAAAATTACACTGAGCTAATTAACAGGCCAGACTGTACTTACATTCAGCTCATAGTTTTGCAGCGAACTGCTCTTCACCACCCCCTGAACTTCCATACCTAAGCATTGAAACAGAGATGTCAGAGGCCACATGTTGGCACATCTGAACCTCTCGATCTTTGCTAAACCTAGCATGGCTTGTCGGCTTGAGACACACTCTCCCATTCATTTGAAAATAATGAATTAAAAAGGAAAGAGCAGGTAAGTGGTTTATTTATTTTATACTATGTTTAAATAACTCATTCCAATTAATATTCCAACACATTCAATTCAGGGAGATGAGCAACACAGTGGCACAGCGGTAGAGTTTTCCGTTTGCATTCAACGTCTTAAAGCGCAAAACCTCATATTTGTCAGATTAGTCTGCCATTTTCCACCCATTTCTGTAGCTGATCTATATCTCTGCTGTTATATATATACATATATAAATTTATCATTTTATTTATTTATTTATTTATTTATTTATTTTTTTCTTCTTTTTTTTAAGTATGGAACGCTTCACGAATTTGCGTGTCATCCTTGCGCAGGGGCCATGCTAATCTTCTCTGTATCGTTCCAATTTTAGTATATATGCTGCCGAAGTGAGCACATATATATATATAATATACATATACATATATATATAATTAGGGTTAGGTAAGGGGGAGGTACAGCGAGACCTGGGTGTCCTTGTACTGAAAGTTGGCGTGCAGGTACAGCAGGCAGTGAAGAAAGCTAATGGAATGTTGGCCTTCATAACAAGAGGATTTCATTATAGGAGTAAAAAGGTTCTTCTGCAGTTGTATAGGGCTCTGGTGAGACCACATCTGGAGTATTGTGTACAGTTTTGGTCTCCTAATTTGAGGAAGGACATCCCTGCGATTGAGGCAGGGCAGCGTAGGTTCACGAGATTGATCCCTGGGATGGTGGGACTATCATATGAGGAAAGATTGAAAAGACTAGGCTTGTATTCATTGAAGTTTAGAAGGATGAGGGGGATCTTATAGAAACATAAAATTATAAAAGGACTGGACAAGAACCAGGGGCCACAGTCTTAGAATAGAGGGGAGGTCATTTAAGACTGAGGCGAGAAAAAAAGTTTTCACCCAGAGAGTTATGAATTTATGGAATTCCCTGCCACAGAGGGCAGTGGAGGCCAAATCACTGGATGGATTGAAGAGAGAGTTAGTTAGGGCTCTAGGGGCTAGTGGAGTAAAGGGATATAGGGTCTAGTGGAGTCAAGGGGAGAAGGCAGGCACGGGTTATTGATAGGGGACGATCAGCCATGATCACGATGAATGGCGATGCTGGCTCGAAGGGCCGAATGGCCTCCTCCTGCACCTATTTTCTATATATGGGTGTGCGTGTGTATGTAAATATACACACACACACCTGCACATATATGTATAGAAACATAAAAATATAGAAAATAGGTGCAGGAGTAGACCATTCGACTCTTCAGGCCTGCACCACCATTCATTATGGCTGATCATCCAAAATCAGTACCACCTTCCTGCTTTCTCCCCATATCCCTTGATTCCATTAGCTCTAAGAGATATACCTAACTCTATCATGAAAACATCAATATATATATATATGTATATATATATATATATATATATATATATATATATATATATATATATATATATATATATATATATATATATATATATATATATATATATATATATATATATATATACATATATAGATATACAGTGGCTTGCAAAAGTATTCATACCCCTTGAACTTTTCCACATTTTGTCATGTTACAACCACAAACTTAAATGTATTTTATTGGGATTTTATTGGGACCAACACAAAGTGGCGCATAATTGTTAAGTGGAAGGAAAATGATACATGGTTTTCAAATTTTTTTACAAATAAAAAACTGAAAAGTGTGGCATGCAAAAGTATTCATCCCTCCTGAGTCAATACTTTGTAGAACCACCTTTCGCTGCAATTACAGCTGCAAATCTATTCAGCCCCCTTTACTCTGATACCCCTAAATAAAATCCAGTGCAACCAATTGCCTTCAGAAGTCACCTAATTAGTAAATAGAGTCCACTTGTGTATAATCTAATCTCAGTATAAATACGGTTGTTCTGTGAAGGCCTCAGAGGTTAGTTAGAGAACATTAGTGACAAACAGCATCATGAAGCCCAAGGAACACACCAGACAGGTCAGGGATAAAGTTGTGGAGAAGTTTAAAGCAGGGTTAGGTTATAAAAAAATATCCCAAGCTTTGAACATCTCACGGAGCACTGTTCAATCCTTCATCCAAAAATGGAAAGAGTATGGCACAACTGCAAACCTACCAAGACATGGCCGTCCACCTAAACTGACAGGCCGGGCAAGGAGAGCATTGATCAGAGAAGCAGCCAAGAGGCCTATGGTAACTCTGGAGGAGCTGCAGAGATCTACATTTCAGGTGGGAGAATCTGTCCACAGGACATCTATTAGTCGAGCACTCCACAAATCGGGCCTTTGTGGAAGAGTGGCAAGAAGAAAGCCATTGTTGAAAAAAAACCATAAGAAGTCCCGTTTGCAGTTTGCCACAAGCCATGTGGGGACACAGCAAACATGTGGAGGAAGGTGGAGGAAGTTTTTGGCCTAAATGCAAAACGCTATGTGTGGCGGTAAACTAACAATGCACATCACCCTGAACATACCATCCCCACTGTGAAACATGGTGGCAGCATCATGCTGTGGGGATGCTTTTCTTCAGCAGGGACAGGGAAGCTGGTCAGAGTTGATGGGAGGATGGATGGAGCCAAATACAGGGCATTCTTGGAAGAAAACCTGTTAGAGTCTGCAAAAGATTTGAGACTGGGATGGAGGTTCACCTTCCAGCAGGACAATGACCCTAAACATACAGCCAGAACTACAACGTAATGGTTTAGATCAAAGCATATTCATGTGTTAGAATGGCCCAGTCAAAGTCCAGACCTAAATCCAATTGAGAATCTCTGGCAAGACTTGAAAATTGCTGTTCACAGACGCTCTCCATCCAATCTGACTGAGCTTGAGCTATTTTGCAAAGAAGAATGGGCAAAAATTTCAGTCTCTAGATGTGCAAAGCTGGTAGAGACATACCCCAAAAGATTTGCAGCTGTAATTGCAGCGAAAGGTGGTTCTACAAGGTATTGACTCAGGAGGGATGAATACTTTTGCACGTCACACTATTCAGTTTTTTATTTGTAAAAAAATCTGAAAACCATTTATCATTTTTCTTCCACTTCACAATTATGCGCCACTTTGTGTTGGTCTATCACATAAAATCCCAATAAAATACATTTACGTCTGTGGTTGTAGTGTGACAAAATGTGGAAAAGTTCCAGGGGTATGAATACTTTTGCAAGCCACTGTATATATATACATATATATATAGATACATATATAGATACATATATATATATATATATATATATATATGTGTGTGTGTGTATATTTATTTATTTTTATTATAAACAGCAGAGGTCCCAGCACAGGTCCCTGTGGAACTCCACTGGTCACAGGCTTTCAGCCTAAATATCGTTCTTCCACCACAACCCTTTGTCTCCTATCAGTAAGCCATTTATGAATCAAAACACACAAGTTACTTGTCATCACGTGAATTTTAATTTCTAGATAAACCGACCATGAGGGACTTTATTAACTTGGTTGATCTAAGATGACTCCCAAATCTGACAACCCTTTGTGTGCTGTCACAGAGGTGGATTGCTCCAATCTTTTCACACTGGTTCGATTGTAATCATTTATTACCTTTCTGCTGACTGGTTAGCATGCAACAAAAGCTTTTCACTGTACCTCAGTACAAGTGATAATAAACTGAACTAAATAAACTAAGCTAAATTAAATGCCGCACTATTCCACTATTCCCTCTGACTAAAGCAATTGCTCCTCATCTAATGGGAGATTAGAGGAAGGCACCAGTGCATGGGATATTAGGGGGGGCCACCAATAAATTTTTCGATGCTTATCTCTAAAACTAAAACTTCTAATGCATCACTGAGTTTTAAAATAAATCTGCTTTTATTTGAACCTTAACTCTGTGTCTTGTAGATATTTCCATGGCAGGTTTATGGGGCAATAAATTAAGGAAAGGAACTTGGATCCACTCTAATCAAACCTAATGAGTTGATTAATGCTGCTTCTGCAAGCTCCATGGTGTAAGTGCAGCAGACTTTGACCAGACAAGAACCCACTGAATTGGACTGGAAAGGAACTCCCAAGGGGCCATGGGTCATTGCCGTACACCGGCAGCAGGCCAGGCTCACCTGCCCTGGGACCAGGAACCCGCCTGGAGTAGGGGCCCCGTCCGAGGCTCGTCTCCTGCTCGTCCCTGAAGACCGGGAAGTGGAGAGAACAGTGAAGTTAGTCGGCAACTCCGGCAGATGCTGAACGGGAGGGATCTTACCTTGCGCGCCCTCAAGGTCGGCTGCGGGGGGCACCCCTGGTGAATGAAGGTTGGAGGTGGCCGGGCGAGGAGAAGGTGGACGGTTTACTGGTGAACAGGATGGAGGCGATGGCTACAATGGGCCTTTGAAATGGCTCCAAAACCTGGAGACTCTTGCATATGGACTCAGTGGGGTGCAGTCTATGCATTGCATACTTAATCAGGGATTGGATTTATGTATGGCAATAATCGTACTGATTACTATGCATAAATATAATTTCACTGTACTTTGGTACAGGTGATTAAAAAAAACCAACCTTGGAATCTTTGTGTGTAGGGTAGTGTAAATGTGTGGGGATCGCTGGTCGGTTCGGGCCCGGTGGGCTGAAGGGTCTGTTTCTGTGCTGCTTCTCGAAACTAAACTAAACTAAACCAAAAGCTGGGTTTTTCTGATCAGAGCAAAGGTCACAAGGAGTTTTGGCGGAGGTATACAATATTATGACGGGATTAGACAGGGTCAATAAAAGGAAGCTGTGCCCATTAGCGGAAAGATTCATAAAGTCATAGTCATTCAGCAAGCAAACAGGCTCTTCGGCCCAACTCATCCAGACCGACCAAAGTGCCCCATCTAAACTCCTCCACTGTTGGAGTGAGGTCACATGCAAATAGGTGAAACAGCACCCCATATTTTGTTTGGGCAGTTTACACCCCAAATGCTAATTACAATAACTTCATGACCCCTGCATTCCCTCTTTCCCCATGCCCTACCCCACTCCCACACCGTAGTTGTCCTACTAGTTGCACTGATCACATCCCTGTATCCCTTTGTTATCACCTCTTCCCCAGCCAATAATAGGCCACTATAGGTTCCACCCTTCCTTGGTTATCTTTTGCTGGCCCTGATTTGTTCTGGCCTTTTCCTTCCTCCAGTTCCCCACCCCTACTCTACTTTCAGACTGAAGGAGGGTTCTGACCTGAAATGTGACTCATATTTGTTCTCTAGAGATGCTGTGTGACCCACTGAGTTACTCCAGCACTTTGTGGCTATCTTCCATCTAAGCTAGACTCCGTTAAACCTTTCCTATCCATGTACCTGTCTGAATGTACTTTAAATGCTGGGTCAAAGACCAGCAGAGCAAATGTTCATAAGTTTTAGGAACAGAATTAGGCCATTCAGCCCATCAAGTGTACCCTGACATTCAATCATGGCTGATCTATCATCCCCTCTCAAGTCCTTTCTCCTGCATTCTCCCCATAACTCTGACAACCTTACTAATCTAAAATGTGTCAATCTTTGTCTTAAAAATATCCATTGACTTGGCCTTCATAGTCTTCTGTGGCAACAAATTCCACAAATTCATCATCCTCTGACTAATCAAATTCCTACACATCTCCTTTCTAAAGGTACGGCCTTTTATTCTGAGGCTATGCCCTCTGGTCCTAGACTCTCCACTGGTGGAAATATTCTCCCCATATCCACTCTATCCAGGCCTTTCCCCATTTGGTAATTTCAATGAGGTCCCCCCTCACTCCTTATAAACTCCAGTGAGTACAGGCCCAGTGACACCAAACACTCATCATATGTCAACCAATCATTCCTGGGATTATTCGCATAAACCTTCTCTGGGCCCTCTCTAACATCAGCACATCCCTCCTCAGATATGTGGCACAAATGTGAACTAATGTGAACGATGACTATTTTTTTAACCCAGGGGTCCAGTGTTATCAGCTTCTAGAATTAATTTCCAGTACATGGGGTAGGAAGAGAATCACACAGTAATTGGAGAGAGTTATGGATGTAACCCAGTCCACTGCACACACCGGATTATCATCATCCCCTCAACTGTATCTACACTTGAAGCTGCCTTAGGATAGGAGCCAACATTATCAATGACCACTCACACCCTGGTCATTCCTTCTTCTACCCTCCGTAGGCATGTAGAAGATACCAAAGCTTGAAAGCACATACCACCAGATTCAGGAACAGCTTCGTCCCCTCTGTTGTCTGGTTATTGAATGAACTTCTCACAAGCTAAGGATGGTGTCCCGATCTCCCAATCTACCTCATTGTGGACCTTGCAGTTATAGAACTTCATTTTCTCTGTAGTTGTAACATTATTTTCTACAGACACAAGGGACTGCAGATGCTGGTTTACAAAAAAAAGGCATAAAGTGCCGGAGTAACACAGCGGGTCAGGCAAAACCTCAGCTATCCTTGTTCTCCAGAGACAATGCCTGATCCTTTTTATCCCAAAAATAAAATTTATTCAGAATAAAAATTATATATAAAAACAAGTACATTGCAAAATCTCTTGTGACATTTCTCAGCGTTTAAATATTTATTAGTATTATAATTGGTAGTGTTCACAAGCTATCCTTACACCAAGCTTCCTTGCCACTCATGTGGCCCCCTGGGGTAATATATTTTCCCTTGTTTGGGGACAGTCCCCACTGGACTCTGCCACTCAATGTCCAGCAATGGGAGGACCCTAGACTATGGTCTTACCCCACAGAGCCTTGGTGTTGGCTGCACCAAGCTTCAGTGCATCCCTTCCCTCAGCACATAATCCCGCAGGCGGGAATGGGCCAGTCGGTAACATGCCCCGATGGACATCTTGCTCTGCTGGGAGCCATTGAGTTACTCCAGCACTTTCTGTATAGCAGGAACTGCAGTTCCTTATGACTACAGAATAAAATCATTGTGAGATTAGGGGAAGGATGAACAATCACTTTGTGTCTTTTTTAATACTATTTTGGTAATTTTTTTCCTTTCTCTTCCGCACTACCTGATCTATTCATGTAGAGAAGATCATACAAAATAGTTTCCACTGCATCTCGGTATATAGTACATGATTCTAATGTACAATAGTGGCACAATGGCACAGCGATAGAGTTGCTATCTTACAGCGTTAGTGACCTGGGATTGATGGGTGCTATCTCCATGGACTTTTATACATTTTCCTTGTGACTGCATGGGTTTTCTCCAGGTGTTCCGGTTTCCTCCCGCATTTCAAAGACGTATGGGTTTGAAGGTTAATTGGCTACGGTAAAGATTGTAACTTGTCCCAAGTGTGTAGGATAGTGCTAGAGTACAGGATCGCTGGTCGGTGCGGACAGTTAACCGAAGGGCCTGTTTCCACACCGTATCTCTAAAAAGAAGTACCAAACTTGCATACCTTGGTGAAGTTATGGATCGCTGAGTGTTTGATACTGAGCATGACATGGAGAGCCAACTCAATGATGATTAGTAGATTAACCTGCTTGAGATATGGTATTGCAAAAATAATGAACAATGGTGACCTATTGTTACCCAGAAAAAAATGCACCATTTATTTATTTATTTTTAGGAACTTCGCGGGAGACTACCCATTTGTGAAAATCATTGATGCAGTTGATAGAAATCATGTACTATCACTCTGGTTTTGGTATCTTCTGGTGAAGGTTAAAGAGAACTGAGCGGAACCCTGAAGCAATCCCTACAATTCTTGATTTGAATAGTTACCTTGTTATTATGCTTCTTTCGTCTTCCAGATTAATGCCGGAAACTTGAGAGTTTCATTAAGCTTGCCTCTGCTGAATAAACAGGAAATTTGTACACATCCTTTTCAAATGCAGAACTCCTGATTTTCTACATACTGCAGATGAATAAAACCTTGCTTGATATTAGCATTCCTTGCATCAGTTAACTAATTCCTCACTGAATATACAGGCGTCAAACTTGTACTAAAAGAGTCATACAACACTGAAACAGGCGTTTCAACCCTCTGTTCATACTGGCGATCAAGCATCCATTTGCATTAATCTTCTAATCTTTCCCAGTGCTTCTTTTGTAGACCAAAAGGTACTGGTATGCATATTACAAAAAAAACACACAAAATGATGGAGAGAAATTCAGTGGGTCGGGCAACATCTCTGAATGACGGATATGCAGCATCTCTGGAAGACATGGATAGGTGATGTTTTGGGTTGGGACCTTTCTTCAGACTAACTGTAGTGGAGGGAGAGAGCTGGAAGAGAAGTGGGGTCGAGACAAAGTCAGGAGAGTGATAGGTGGACACAGGTGCGGGGAGTTTTAATTTAGTTTAGTTTATTTTTTCTGGAAATGTGATGGAAATTTTTTTTTTACACTTGGAGAATGATTGCTGTCAATTCAAGTAATTCAATCAAGCTGATCAACCCGCAGGTCTTTGTAATGTGAGAGGATAACAGGGGCGGCACGGTGGCGCGGCGGAAGAGTTGCTGCCCTACCGTGCTTGCAGCGCCGGAGACCCGGGTTCAATCCTGACTACGGGTGCTGTCAGTGCGGTGTTTGTATGTTCTCCCCTTGACCGTGTGGGCTTTCGCTGATTTCTTCGGTTTCCTCCCACACTCTAAAGGCGTACATGTTTGTACGTTAATTGGCTTGGGTTTGTATACTTGGTATAAGTGTACATTGTTCCTAATATGTGTAGGCTTGTGTTAATGTGCGGGGATCGCTGGTCTGTGTGGACTCAGTGGGCTGAAGGGGCTGGTTCTGCGCTGTATCACTAAACTAAACTAAACTAAACGAGAACATCGAGAGGTCAACCCACAAGGTCAAAGAGAGAGCATGGAAACTCCACACAAACAGTACTGGATTTCGGAGTTTAACCTGGGTCATTTATTTTATCTGCACCACTGCACTGCTCATATTTGGGCATATATTTATATATCACCTACATGTAATGATTATTACAAATCTAGTGATCTACTTCATCCCAGTACCTGACAAATAAACCAAATGTTTCATCAACATAACCCTTGCTCTAAAGTAAGCCTTGCATGAATATTGATTTATCCAACCAAGTAATACTTGCAACCCCCTTCTCTCCGTCCCTCCCCCACCCTACTCATCGCACTAGTTTCACTGTCGTCCTGCTGAGTTTTACTGTTTGTATCACTTGTTATCACCTTCCCCACAGCACCATTATGGACTTCAACTTTCCTTGTTCATCATTGCTGGCTTTGATTTGTCCTTTTGTATATCTTTCGTTCATTTGTTCTATGTAACTTTTAATATCTCTTGTTTCCCTCTCCCTGACTCTGTCTGAAGAAGGGTCTCGACCCGAAACATCACCTTTTCCTATTCTCCAGAGATGCTGCCTGACCCGCTGAGATTCTCCAGCTTTTTGTGTCTATCTTCATCAACATGAAGTCTTAGTCGACCGTGAGTTGTGGTCCAGACTGCATATCTAAGGGATATTCTGAGATAATGCTGAACTTCAGGGGTGTCAGGGGTTATGGGGAGAAGGCAGGAGAATGGTGTTAAGAGGGAAAGACATGATTGAAAGGCAGAATAGATTTGTTGGACCAATTTTGCTCCTATCACATGAACATCAAAGGATGAAGGGTTAAAGGAAATTCCACTACTTAGTCAAAGCAGCTGAAAACACAGCTGCAAGTGGTATTTGTGAAATAAAATAATTGGATAGCTTACCTAAAAACTAATGAGAAACCTGATTATTTTTAACTTTCAACAACATCATAAGTTGCCTTGTGATAACTGGATTTGCTCACCACTTCAATTGAAATTATTCACTTAGTCTCAAACTGCAAATGTGATTTCTCCAGTAAACCTTTTCAAAGCCTTTGTGGTATCATCGCAGATGGAGATTATCCATGCTTCAAGATGTACAAATGCAGAGTTATTTTCCATTCCCACACATACATTGACTATCTGATTGAATCTACTTAAAACCATTGAGCACCAACCGCAGAATTACCTAATTACTCAACAAAACCCTATGCAAAAAGGAAACCGCACAGATCACACAAATTAATTCATAAGTTCATAAGTTAGAGGAACAGAATTACGCCATTCGACCTATCAAGTCTACACCATTCAATCATGGCTGATCTATCTTTTCCTCACAACCACATTCTCCTCCCTTCTCCTCATAACCTCTGACAGCCTTACTAACCAAGAATCTTTCAATCTTCGCCTTAAAGATATCTTATTGTCTTGGACTCCATGGGCACTGTGGCAATGAATTCCACAGATTCACCACCCTCTGAATGAAGAAATGACTCCTCATCTCCTTTCTAAAGATATGCCCTTTTATTCTGAGGCTGTGCCCTATGATCCTAGACTCTCCCACTAGTGGAAACACCCTCTCCACATCCACTATATCCAAGCTTTTCAATATTAGATAATTCTCAATGAGGTCCTCCCTCATCCTTCTGAACTCCATTAACGGCAACCACTGTACATCTGAGCAACTGTGAGACACAAGACACTGCAGATGCTGAAACCTTGAGCAATAGAAAGAAATGCTGGAGAAACTCAGTGGGTTAGGCAGCATCTATGGAGGGAAATGGACAGATGACATTTGTGATCTGGACCCATCTTCAGTCTGGAGAAGAGTCTTTAGTCTTTATTCTGAGATACAGTCGGAATTTGTCCCAGCATGTAGTGCAATCACCCCATGCACTAACACTATCATGCACACTAAGGACAATTTATAATTTTACTAAAGCCAATTAACCTGCCGTCTTTGGAGTGTGGGACGAAACCGGAGCATCCAGAAATCCCCCAAATATTCACATGGAGAATGTACAAACTCCATCCAGACAGCACCCGTAGTCAGGATAGAATCCGATTCTCTGGCACTATAAGGCAACAGCGATACAGCTGTGCCACTGTACCAGCCTCAACTACTTTCTTTGGAAGTTCATTCCTACACACACCACCCTCTATGGAAAGATGTTACCTCTCAAGTCCCTTTAAAAAATTTCCTTTCTCATCAAAACGGCAGCCCCTTTGGCTCAACTTGCCCACACAGCCCAACATGTCTCATCAACACTTGTCCCACCTCCCTGCATTTGACCCATATCCCTCTAAACCTGCCCTATCCATGTACTTGTCTACTAGCTTTTTTTAAAAATTGTGATAGTACCTGCCTCAGCTACCACTCTTTGTTCCGTACACCCACCACCCATTATGCGAAAAGGTTACTCTTCAGTTTCCAATTGAATTTTTTCCCCCTCAACTTAAGCCTTTTCCCCTGTTCTGGGCAAGTGACTGTGTGTCCACCCAATATATTCCTCTCATGATTTACTGAGCTGCCAGTCCTGCTTTTCTCTCAACCATTTTTCTATCATGCCTACTGTATAATGTCACAAACAATCACCACCCTGAGTTCATGTGTTTTACCTGTTAAACCTCTTGCATTGAAATAATTACTAAATAAACTATCAGTCTTTCCTTTCCTTTTACTGTGCTGCTGGCTACTAAAATTTGTGCTGTGTAATGGATGAAAATTGATGTGTTCCTTTAATGAAGTATTTAATTACGCAAAATACCTCATTTTGTCAAAACATTGGCAAAATGAGGCACTCAGAACTGAAATAAACATGAAAACTGAAGCACTCGTCCTAATTATGATATTAATGCAAACTCGTTGTGGAAAAAAGGGGTTGTACATTACTGTTTTGAACACAATGAATGATGAAATGGTTTATAGTCAACCTCCCAGCATGATACATGTTTGGAAAGGAAACACATGCGGCTCGATGGGGAAATAACTAAATAATTGAACAACTCTTTTGAAAGAGACAATACGATCACAATGGGCTGAATGAACTATTCCTCTGAGTAGGAAGGAACTGCAGGCAAAATATGTAGGAAGGAACTGCAGATGCTGGTTTAAACTGAAGATATACACAAAATGGTGGAGTAACAGCGGGACAGGCAGCATCTCTGGAGAGGGGGATTGGGTGCCGTTCAGGTCGAGACCTTTCCTCAGACTAGTTAGGGGAAAGAGAAACAAGAGAAATAGACAGTGATATAGAGAGAGATATAGAACAAATTAGACTAAGTGGGACCCGTTGGGTCCCAGCATCACAAGGGAGGGCTGGTCACCAACGTAATATTCCACCTCTCCACCAATTCCAATATTGCTCGCCAGTGTGGGGGGCTGTCTGTTGCGCTAGTATAGGTGTTGTGGGCTGAAGGTACTGGTTTCCTAGTATAGACATTGTGGGCCGTATGGATGCTTGGGCAGGCGTCCAACTGATGCAACGATTTAAAAAGCCAAGCCAAGGCAAACAATTGGGATGCAGCCACCCGACAACCAAAATTAATTTTGAGAACACAATCTTGTCAAAAAGGCAAGGCAAACAATTAGGCTGCAGGCACCTCACAACCAAAATTCATTTTGTGAACACAAACTTGTTAAAAAAAAGGCGAGGCAACCAATTGGGCTGCAGGCACCTGACAACCAAAATTCATTTTGTGAACACAAACTTGTTAAAAAGGGCTGCAGTCACTTTACAGCCGCATCGAAGGGACTCACTGTGGAGTAGACGTGCGTTCAGTGTTATTCGCAGTTCAGAGAGCCGTGACCTCCTCGCTTCGTGGTCTGGCAGACACTGAGAGAGGCACGACACTTCCTGGTTTTATAGTCCCTCCCCCTGCTGCCAGTGGGGACAGCAGAGAGAATGGGGAATTTTGTAAAAACATTAATATCTCTCTCATTTTTAATCGACAGAACAAATCCTCCGCACTCATACGGCAGAGGGGGGCTCTGAGCGAGGTGACCAAAAATGACGGCCGTAGGTGGCGGTGTTCTCTCGGAAATCGCAGCACAGTCGGCCAAAAGTGATCAAGATCAGAGATTTTGTAATATAGATGAATGAGAGAATTGCAAAAAAGTACCAATGATAAAGGAAACAGACCATTGTTAGCCGCTTGCTGGGTGAGAATGAGAAGCTGGTGCGACTTGGATGGGGGCGTGATGGAGAGAGAGGGAATCCAGGGGTTACCTGAAGTTAGAGAAATCAATATTCATACCACTGGGTTGTAAGACACTGGTTTACACTGAAGATAGACACAAAATGCTGGAGTAACTCAACGGCTCCAGCAACATCTTTTACACCGAAGATAGACACAAAATGATGCATGACCCTCTTGGATTATTTTTACGTTACATGAATCTATTATTGGCTGTTGATAGATTCCCTCCTCCAGAGACTGCAACAGGAAATTTAGACCTAAGTGCTGTTGGATGAGGGATGATCTTATAGAGGTGTAGAAGATCAGGAGAGGAATGGATAGGGCAAATGCTTTTACCCAGAGTAAGGGAATCGAGAACCAGAGCACATGGGTTTAAGGTAAGGGAAGAAAGATTTAATAGGAAATTGAGAGGCAACTTTTTATGCACAGTGGTGGGTGTATGGAACAAGCTTCCAAAGGAGGTAGTTGAGGTAGGTACTATCACAATGTTTAAGAAACATTTGGACAGGTACTTGGATAGGATAGGTTTGGAGGGATATGGGCCAAATGCGGGCAGGTGGAACTAGTATAGATGGGGCATGTTGGCCTGCATGAGCAAGCTGGGCCGAAGGCCCTCTTTCCACACTGTATGACACCATGACTCTAAATTCCACTGTCAGAGGAGCATCGCCAAGTTGTGATGAAAGACTGAGGAGCTATGTATTCCCGAGAAGAATCTGTAAAATACGCTAAAGAACTGTGCCCAGAATGATAAAAGGAAGAAAATGTGTGAAGAAAAGGAATAATCAATAAATGGGAAGATGCTGAGGGCTGTAATGAAATAATGGGAGCATGGAGTGTACATGTACAGATCTTTAAAGGTAGCAGGAGATGCCCATAAGGTTGTTTGAATGATACATGAGAGACTTTGCTTTAGGGATAAAATACAAGAACAGGGAGTTCTTGATAGAAACATAGAAAAATAGGTGCAGGAGTAGGTCATTCGGCACTTCGAGTCAGCACCGCCATTTAATATGATCATTGCTGATCATCTAAAATTAGTAAACCCGTTCCTGCTATTTCCCCATATCCCTTGATTCCTTTTGCCCTAAGAGCTTAATCTAACTTCCTCTTGAAAACATCCAGTGAATTTGCCTCCACTGCCTTCTGTGGCAGAGAATTCCACAGATTCACAACTATCTGGGTGAAAACATTTCCTCATCTCAGTCCTAAATGCCCTAGCCTTATTCTTAAACAGTAACCCCTGGTTCTGGACTCCCCTAGCATCGGGAACTTTTTTCCTGCATTGAGCCTGTCCAATCTTTCATCATATGTCAGTCTCGCCATCCCGGTAATTAACCTTGTGAACCTATGCTGCACCGTTTAAATAGCAATAATGTCCTTCCTTAAATTAGGAGACCGAAATTATACATAATATTCCAGTTGCAGTATCACCAGGACCCTGTGCAACTGTAGTCGGACCTCCTTGCTCCTAAACTCAAATCCACTCGCAATGAAGGCCAACATGCCATTAGCTTTCTTCACTGCCTGGTGTACATGCATGCCTACTTTCAGTGACTGATGTGCTAGCACACCCAGGTCTTGTTGCACCTCCCCGTTTCTTAATCTGACACCATTCAGATTATAATCTGCCTTTTCTTGTCCCAAAGTGGATAACCACACATTTATCCACATTATACTACATCTGCCATGCATCTGCCCACTCACCCACCCTATCCAAGTTACCCTGCTGCCTCATAGCATCCTCCTTGCAGCTCACATAGTCACTCAGCTTTGTGTCGTCTGCAAATTTGGAGATGTCACATTTAATTCCCTTCTCTAAATTGTTAATATATGTTGTAAATAACTAGGGTCCCAGCACCACCCCCTGCCTGCCATTCTGAAAAGGACCCGTTAATTCCTACTATTTGCTTCCAGTCTGCCAACCAATTCTCTATCCATGTCAATATCCTACCCACAATACCATGTGCTCTAATTTTGCACACCAATCTCTTGTGTGGGATCTTGTCAAAGGCTTTTTGAACGTCCAGATGCACCACATCCACTGGCTCTCTACTTGTTACGTCCTCAAAATATTCCATAAGATTTGTCAAGCATGATTTCCTCTTCAAAAATCTATGCTGACTTTGACCGATCCTGTCACTGCTTTCCAAATGCACTGCAATGGCATCTTTAATAATCAACTCAATCATCTTACTACCTATGTAAGGCTAACTGGTCTATAATTCCCCATTTTCTCTCTCCTTCCGTTCTTAATAAGTGGAGTTACATTGGCTACCTTCCAGCCCACAGGAACTGATCTAGAGTCAAGAGAACATTGGAAAATAATCACCAATGCATCCATGATTTCCAGGGCCAACTCCTTGAGTACTCTGGGATGCAGACCATCAGGCCCACGGGATTTATCTGCCTTCAGTCCCAACAGTTTACCTAACACTATTTCCTGACTAATGTGGATTTGCTTCAGTTCCCCCATCCCACTAGATCCTCGGTTCCCTAGTATTTCTGGGAGATTGTTTGTGTCTTCCTTAGTAAAGACAGAACCAAAGTACTCTTTTAACTGTTCTGCCATTTCCTTGTTTCCCATTATAAATTCACCTTTCTCTGACTGTAAGGGACCTACATTTGCCTTCACTAATCTTTTCCTTTTTACATCTAAAGAAGCTTTTACAGACAGTTTTTTATATTCCCCGCAAGCTTTCTTTGATGTTCTTCCCCCCCCCCCCCCCCCCCCATTAATTAACCCCTTTGTCCTCCTCTGTTAAGTTCTAAATGTCTCCTAGTCCTCCGATTTGCTGCTTACTCTGGCCAATTTATATGCCTCTTCCTTGGTTTTCCCTTGTTAGCCATAGTTTTTTTTATTTTTTTTTATTTTTTTAATATTTTATTTTATTAGAAGTAAGCACAGTCATATGGCACCAAAGTGCCTAATATATATATATAGTTGAGCCGACTTCCCCGTTTTATTTTTTCGGCAGACAGGGATGAACAATTTTTGGAGTTCATCCATGTGGCCTTTAAATCTTTGCCATTGCATCTCCACCGTCAACCCTTTCAGTATAATTTCCCAGTCTACCCCAGCCAATTCCCCTCCTTTCTCGAAGTTCAGGGCCCTAGTCTCTGAATTAACCGTGTCCTCTCCATCCTAATATAGAATTTCACCATATTATGGTCACCGATATCAGTTTACAATGGCTATAAGTTTCAATACTGTGTACAATTCCTGGTTACCACATTACAAAAACCATAAATGTCCCAAAATCTCCTTTTTTTTCTGTTTTCAATGCATAAGCATCAACATTTTCAAACTTCTGCATTTAATCTTTTAAACACAAGGATTGGTTGCATGGCCTGCACTTTAAGAGTATCCTTAATTGCCCTCTGAAATGCAGTGTGCGAGGACATTTCAGAGGGCAGTTAAGTGTCAATCCTATCGCTGGTTCTGGGGATTCATCTAGACTAGACAAGATGAGAGTTCCTGCAATGAAAGACATGTGTGAACCAAGATATTCACAGTGTTTTGATTCTGTCAGAATACTGTGAACAAAGTCTCAGTATTCTGATTCAGATTTGTTTATTGTCATATGCACCAAATTGCAATGAAACTCCTTGTTCATATTATGTTCGTGGAGCACACAGAATACATGCTAATGATGGTAAACAATAAATACAATGATAAATACAGAACAGCAGGATGGCCCAAGGAATGAAGTGCAACCTGAGGTCATGCAAAATAAATACTACAGTATTATAACTGGGTGAGGTCGAGTTAAGAGTAGGAGTACGTGGCAGCACCTCCTGGAAGGAGATGTGAAGGAAATAGTTGGTTTGAGTCTGATAGAGATTGGTAAGAAGTTGTTCGGTTTAGTTTAGAGATACAGCGTGGAAATAGGCCCTTCGGCCCACTGAGTCTGTACTGACTAACGATCCCCGCACACTAACACGAACAAGGGACAATTTTACATTTAGGACATGCCAATTAACCTAAAAACCTGTACATCTTTGGAGTGTGGGAGGAAACCGAAATCTCAGAGAAAACCCACGCCGGTCATGGGGAAAAAATACAAACTCCGTATAGACAAGCGCCCGTAGTCAGGATCGAACCCGGTGCTCTGGCGCTGTAAGGCAGCAACTCTACGCTATGCCACTGTGCCGCCCTAAGAAATTGTTCTTAAGTACAGACACCCAGTTTTTCAAGCTCCTGTATCTTTTCCCAGAAGGTTGAAGAGAAAAAAGGGAATGGCCAGGGTGACAGACAGCTGTTAAGCTGGACATTCAGGGAATGATTGGTTGCACCATATTACACTGTTATTGGTTAAAGGTGGTGTGGCTTGCTATTACCCCACAATGGCTTGAAAGCCTGGTAATGCTAACTGACCTATTTCCTCATGGATCGGTTCATTCCATGGGACAATCAGAATCATGTTGCACATCCTTTACCCCTTTTTATTCTTTTAAATTTGGACATTTTTGGCAAGACCATATCCGAGTTAGGCCCCATATTGGAGGAAGAATGTGCTGGCATAGGAGTGGGTCGATGTTGAGCTCCATGCTGGAAGAAGGTTGAAAGTTGCCATTGGAAGAGAAGCAATATTTCAGAAAGGAGTCTTGAGGAAATTCCCTGCAAAATGGTTCAGTGTCTTACAAAAGAGGGGAATGTGAGTTGTGTTCACAATAAGCTAAATTATTACTGTTGTTGAGTCCAAGGGAAGATCACTGTCACTGCCATCATGGTTCATCATCAAGTCCAAGACAGAGCTCCGGTGGAAATCTATTTATGGCACCCAAGCCAGGCGATTCACCACGTCCCAGAAGCGAATCTGCAATCACTCATTACAATCGCTCCACTCTATTGAACCTCTAGAATCGGATTTTACTGTACTTTATCTTGCACTAAACATTATTCCTTGTATCCTGTATCTGTGCACTGTGGACGCCTTGATTGCAAACATGTATAGTCTTTCCGCTGACTGGATAGCACACAACAAAAAGCTTTTCACAGTACATCAGTACATGTGACTCTTGAAAACTACACAACATTACCCTCAACAATGAACTATGGACTGTCTTTGTTTTCACTAAAAATGTTGAGGTTTTTTTCACTAGTATTGTGGTTATTGAATCCTCGGTTATTATATATTATCTACATGTACTGTGCTTACAGGCTGTTATGCTGAGAATTGTATTCCATTTGGCGGTCCATATACCTCTTGAGGTATACACACACCTTGGCTTTGGAGAATGTTTAAGTCATCACAGATAATGATTTTCAGCAATGTTCTAATGCAATGCCCACAATAAAATTTCAATTATCCCTCTATCCAGATAAACATCATTGTCCTTTAAATAAAAGGAAAAAACTAACAGTATTCACCTTGAAACCAAATTAGGAAAAGTATACCTAATCTTGGTACAGAGAATAATTCATTTTATTTGTGGAACTGTGGAACAATATATGTAGATAATATATAATAAACAAAATTCAATAATTTAATAACTTCAATACGTGCAAACAAAAATCCAAGTCCTTAATGCAACCAAAAGAGTCCATCATTCATAGTTGAAATTAATATTGTGTAATGTTCAAGAAACTAGTTTAGTTTAGTTTAATTTATTGTCATGTGTACTGAGGTACAGCAAAAAGCTTTTAGTTGTGTTCTATCCAGTCAGTGGAAAGAACATACATGATTACAATCCAGCTGTCAATGGGGTTGATTTTTATCATATTTTTAAATCTCAAATTTGTGACACGGGATCATATTGAAACATATAAGATTATTAAGGGTTTGGACATGCTAGAGGCAGGATACATGTTCCGATTTTGTAGGAGTCCAGAACCAAGGGCCACAGTTTAAGAATAAGGGGTAAGCCATTTATAATGGAGATGAGAAAAAAATGTTCACACAGAGAGCTGTGAGTTTGTGGAATTCTCTGCCTCAGAGGGTGGTGGAGGCCAGTTCTCTGGATACTTTCAAGAGCGAGCTAGATAGGGCTCTTAATGATAGTGGAGTCGGGGGATATTGGGGGAAGGCAGGAATGGGATACTGATTGTGGATGATCAGCCATGATCACATCGAAGGGCCGAATGGACTACTCCTGCACCTATTGTTTATTGTCTATTTTCTTTGTCTATTGTCTATTATCATGATCCTGCTTCATTCTAAACAGTATCTGGCTGCGTGTTTAGGATGAAGAGAGGGCTTTGGTCAGGTTTTAGAGCTGTGCCTCTCAGTAAAAACCACGTAATTAAATTAGGTTGGTCGGTATTGTGCCAAAGTCAGAGTGGTTATTGATAAATCTGGCCAGACACGACGGCTTGTTCTACCTCCCCTTTTATGGCGTTCATGCTCTGGGAATATCCTGCAAATTCTTACAGCCCACTCTCAGCACTCACAGACCTATAAAGAGCATAGCTGGATACGGCTTCATATCGTCCCACATCCAAACTACCTTCCTCAACCTTCAGTCATATAAGTACATCCTTCCCCTATAATAATTCATCAAGATGTCAGCTGTGGTAATCTAATCAATATTGTAGTCGTCAAGGGCGACTGAGAATATTCTCTTGATGGTTAAGCAGGGAAAGTGGTTTTGGCTTAAAGAGGTAAAACTCATGCTGAACTATCAGTCCCCCGGAGAGGGAGTCGTGTAGACAGTGGGCAAAGAACTTGTCCAACTTGTTTAAAAGAGGGCTTTAATTAACCAATTAGTGATTTGCCAGCTTGGTACACATCACTGGATTCGGACATCTGGCAAATTAAACTGGCTGGCAAGGTTCAATCTGTCGTGTGTGCATTTTTCCATCATTCTAATTTGTTCGGAGATCCTTTCACCCATCGCCCCATGCTCTCTCATCTACATTGGCTGTCAGCCCAGTAGTGCCGTCATTTTCAAATTTTCATCTATTAATTCCCGTAAGGACATGGGCCTGTCTTTTTTGTTCCTCTAAACCACAATTTCGGGTGGCAGAGTGGCACAGCGTTATGGATAGCACAGTGCGATGGTTGCTGCCTCACAGCGCCCGAAACCTGGGTTCGATTCTGACTACAGGTGCTGTCTGTACTGAGTTTATACATTCTGCCTGTGACCGCATGGGATTTTCTATGAATGCTCTGGTTTCCTCCCACACTCCAAAGACGTGCAGGTTTGTAGATTAATTGGCTGCTGTAAATTGTAAATTGTTCCTTAATGTGTAGGATAGTGCTAGTGTATGGGGTTAATGGTGGTTGGCGTGGACACGGAGGGCCGAAGGGCCTGTTTCCGCACTGTATCTCTAAAGTCTAAAATCTCTGCTCTCCAACACTATGCCATAGTCGCAGGATCATTCAGCACAGAAACAGGCCCTTCAGCCCACCGTGCCCATGCTGACCATCCAACCCCGTACTAACCCCGTTTTCCAGCATATAACATGTTGCTGTCTATGTCTCACTAATTCTAGAATTTGTGCACCTCTGATTTTTATTATTGCATTACTCCTTGGCATACCTTCAAACATTAAGCTCGATAAATCCTGCTCCAAATCTCTCTATTCCTCTACATTGCTTTTAAAAAACTACTTGAAATATTTTTGTTCAAGTGATTTGTCACCTGCCTTAATATCTTTTTATGTAGCTCGGGATACCGCAAGAGTGAGGTATTTTAGATGATGCCACTATTTTCCAAGTGCTTTATTAAAGGACATTGCTGTCATTGACAGCAGTTTTTTTTCTATACAGACAATAGGTTCAGGACAACAAGCCTTTAAGGCCAAGACAAGCCTTTGTACTATTAAGAAGTCTGAAACTTTAAGGACACGTTGGCGCCAGAAACGTGGTGACTCTTTGTTTACTACCTCGATGAAGTCTACCATTACACTACAATCGTTGCTTTTGTACTAATCTATGATCGTGCTTATCTATTGTATGATTTGTACTGGATGGTGTGCAAAATTAAGAATCTCATTGTACCTAGCACATGTGACAATAAAGTATAATTGAATCATTGATTCAATGATACTTTATGCTCCCAATGCTAGGATTCATGTCCACTTTCATTGGATTGAGGGGACGTTAGGAGTTCCCATTAAACATGCTCTCACCAATTGTAGAGTAAATATTAGCCTTGTGCTGCAATGCAAAGTTGCCAAAGATAATTCACAGCCTGCTTTATCAATGTCCTGTCCAGATATATACGATTTGTTTGGAGATTAAAGGGTCAAGTAAATGTAACAGCTGAGGTAAAGAGCTTGCGGCAATTATCGCTACTTCTTCCAGCCATGTTTTTATCTAAACTAGAAATCGTTGTGTTAACAAGTGTCTAATTGGACAATACATGACTGCAGCTTCAGTGTAGAAAATTGGGTGGGTTTATTTTTTCTCTAAGGATATGGAAGAATCCATTTAATCTGGCCAAATCTTCCCTAATTTTAATTTCACCATCTACCTTATTATATCATATATATGTATATATATATATGTATTTTTTGTTTTGACTATTGACAACATAGACTACTAGTTGGGCTGAATTGTATGCTTCTTTGTTGTTTTGTGAATGTTGTCCTTACTTACCCAAAATGTATATTCAGGGAAAGGTGATTTTATTTAGCAGTCCTGTAGTTAAATGAAGCTTTCGGATCAATATTGTCAAATTGCCGTTGTGGAATTGCCTCTAATCTATTTAAAATGCTTTTTCCCTTAACCTTTCCTTTTTATTTACTTCACACATCCTTCTTTCATCGCTATTTTCTTTTCACTCAAAACACAACACACTTTCAAAGATACGTTCTTCTGTATTTGTATCTCCGCTGTGGTAAATAATTCTCCACTATCAATTTTTGTGGTGTTTTATTTCCAAATATATTGTAAGTGCCCTGCAAGGTTGAGGCCCATTCAGTCATCGTGTTGTCTTCAGCACTTTAAAAGGACCACCTATTTAGTCCCAGGATCTGCAGTTCCTTCTTACACACTCCCCATAACCTTCTGTTTCCCCCCCCCCTCTTTTGATCATATGAACAATCCTCTTTTGAAGGTTGCAACTGAATTTGCTTGTACCATTCACCCAGGCATCAGAACAAGGTAAATTGCAACAAGAAAATAAATCTCCCCCTTTTCCCATTCTCCTTTCACTAACAATTATCTTAACTGTAAATTTCAGTTAGGAAATATGGAAATGCCCAGCTTTTAGAAAGCAAAAATCTCTGCCATTCAATCTATGCGTGTTAATTGTGTTCTGAAGAGCCGAACTGAGATTAGTTGCTTCGTCCTGTACCAGCTCAAGGTCAATTCAGATGAGGTGAAAGGTTAATCATCTAACCAGGGGTTTGATCAACATCCCCTGTGCTAACTTGGTACAGCTGATAACACTTTTGCCCCAGGATAGAAAGCTGTGGTTTCAAATCCAATGCCAGAACGGGTTCAATCTGAGCCAACAATCCAGTACACTACCAGAGGTTAATATCCTTTGCTTAAAATGCAAAACCAAAAGTCCTGCTTGGGGATTTCAGTAGATGTTAAATAAGCCACTATTCAAACAAATACTAGCAGATCTTAGTGATGTCCCAATCATCGTACTGAGTAAAAGAGATTAACTGATCATTCATCTCTTCGCTGTTTGTATAATGTGCTTTATAACGTTGTCAACTGATATTACAAGTATTATTTCATATAAATCTTTTCATTTTGAACTCTGTCACTTATTTTAACTGTGTTTTAAACAAAACCGGGCAGATATTGTTTTTGTAATCTGGCGGAAAATAGATTTTGACTGGTGATATACGATTAGTATGTTGGCTTGATATATATCAACAGACTTATCACTCAGTAATTATCCATTAACTATTAGGAGTGGAGATTATATTGCAATTAATAATCCCTCACTGATAACAAAATCACATAATAACTGTTGAAAATGTCTACATTAACTGCAATGTTGAAATGGACAGAAAACATGGCCCAAATATCACCCTCACTGACAGCTCGGTAGGGGTTGTAGCAAGTAGTGGACACACGGAAACCATTTCAAGGCTATAATCTCACCTTGGGGCTTAGGTAATGCGTGTAAACTACTTGAACTTTGCTCTGGCGATTAGATTCCGCAATTAGATCCACTCGGAATCAATACTAGCTATAATTCCAAATATTACCCAGATGGGACTCTTATAATCCAGTAAATAATACGTACAGTAATTACAAAATATGTGAAACCCACGTGAGACAATGCAGTATAAAAAAATAATAAACTATTTATACTGCAATAATAAATGCATAACATAAATTTCATAGTGCATCTTCAAAGATTATAGGTACACAGTGTCTACGGTGAATAACACCTGCAAGATTACTATAGTTATGTAAATCATAGCATATTTTAATGTACGGAAGAATGTTACATCAAGGTATTATGTATAACTGTATGAACCATTGTATTTTTTAGTACAAAGTGCCATTTACTAGTGGTACAAGAGCTACTCTTACACCTTATTTCATGATTCTAAGCCATTCTCAAAATTGCACTGAAGATTGAAATACAATGAGGCAGAATTTCTCAAAAGCGAGGGAATTACATTTTTTTTTTTTGAGGGGTTTCGAGAGAATGCAATTCAGTATCTCCAAGTCTTTTCCAGCTTCATCCATCAGGGCTTGAAGCTAGGATCTTGGTTCAATTTATCATCTGGTCAGTGGCTTTAATATCCCCCACCCCTCCCCAAAGCTCTCCACAACCTCCTTATTATTTTCATCAGTGTCCTTCCATCAGTCAATGGACTTCAAGAATATTGTAACGCTTCTAACCACCTGCTTCCAATGTAGAATGCATAATATAACAATTAAGTCCCAATTAACAGAGAAATTGGAAATACCACAAGCCCAATGTATTCAAGGGCGTTAAAATGTTGGGTTGCTAATTTGTGGAGGCAATTAGGACATGGGACACCCTGTCCCAATTTTCAAGGTCAGAAACATCTGTAGGGAGCACAGATGTGGCAAATATTGCAGCAAGATTTCACAGCCTGCCCTTTCACCTCCACTCCCACAATCCAGCTCCTCTGCTTGCATCCACACAAAGCTGTAGTGCACCATTACCTCAATGCTACATAGTCCTCAGTGTACGCTGCTGACACTGTCCTTGAGTACAGGCCACACCGGGACACTGGTCAAGGATGGCATGAGATCTTGGCTAGATTTGCCTCCATTTCCGCTGTAGTTCCCCAACGTCGCCCTTTCTTCTTCCACACCGTTGTGTGATACAATACAATCCTCAACACTTGGGCCCATGCAACCAAAAACCTTGGGGTTGGGCAGTTGTGCAACAACGATCAGGCCATGAACAATGCCTTCCAAACAAGAGTGCAAGCAAAACAAACATTTCCCTCACTATTAATGAAAGGAAGCTGGTATTAAACGGCTTTGGGTCTGACAAATATATTGAACAATTCCTCTCAACAATGGTTTCAATTGGCAAATTGGTGCTTCTCTGCCTCCCCAACCTTCTGTACATTTGTAATCTTTAGCACTGCCAGGGTTAAAAAGTAAGCATCATTTACTGTCAGTGTTTTTACTGTAAAAGTTACCCTGGAATAATGGCATAATTGGGGGAAAAGGAGGATTAAAACGACATCTTGTGTGCTCTATTATATTTGCCTGCCGTTCAGTTCTAATATTTAAATTTTCAATGGCAGAGCTGATTGTTGGATTCAGAAGCCTTTCATTCGTGACAGCGAGACAGTGTGGAGCGCTAACTCTTACATATTTAATTAAAGTGGGGTTTAATAGATTCAAATGCATTCACTGCTAAATGGGTTTTAGCACACTTTATGATTTTTGAAGGCTGCCTTTTTAGACAGTGGGAACAAATACATATCTGCTAAAATCACACAGTGATTCTATTGGTAAGGAATTGTTTTCTGTAGTATATGCGACCTTGTGTTAGTGTGAGTCGCGAGCACAGCGCCAGAGCAGAGCGTGATTAAACTAATATGCATATTTTATTCATTTGCGAAATAAAAGGATTCAGCGATACTAATCTGTTTGAGATCTCTGCAGCGTTTTCAAGGGCTATTACTTGCCCGTTTGAACAGCCTGTATCTCATTTGCCCCTTTCCTTCTAATGTTGCGTTTCTCTCCGCGTTAATGTTGCCAACAAAAATCTAATTGTCACACCGCTGAACTGGGAGGTGAATGGAACTGAACGCCGCCGCCTCATTTACAGTGAAATGTTGGATAATTCTCCTTCTCTACGTAGGGTGGCATTTTAACCTGCGGTTTAACACCGTGGGTTTTTTTTTTCTACACACGCACATTATTTTTCTCGCTCTCTCTCTCCCTCTCTCTCATACTGTCACACACACACTTACAGTCTCACACATTCGCTCTCACACTCATTCTCTATCTCTCTCACACACTCACGCACTCACACGCACACAAAGATTTGCCTGAACTGAACTTTTACCACTTAAATTCAAATGTATTCGCAATGCATGTTCAACGAAAATAAATACATACATAGGGGATCTGTTGTGCGGTCTAGCTAATCCTTATCAGCGCTGGGGAAAGATGCATTGGTAAGATGCATTGGTTAAGTGATAGAAATGTTTCATCAACAGCGGTGTTAACAACTTTTTTATTTTTTATTTTGCAAGATGCTAAAATAGTTGCTATTTTGCATTTTTTTGGACAGTTAATTGTTATCTTTGCGTCGGGGGGGGGGGGGGGGGGGGGGGGGGGGGCAGACGATGATTTGCAACAATATTTCACTGGGATAAACGACCTGTAGACGATTTCTATCTCGTCGAACTGTCAAATTATCTCACCAGCTCAATAAGGGGCCGACCGCATTAAATTCTACCGGCGTCAACCTGTACATCAATGGGATGCTAGCACCAGGGCGCTGGGCTCGGGGCAAGTAAAGTGTCAAGGTGAGGGGGGCTTGTAGGAGGGTTTAGATGATATTGGATGAGAGGACAAAGATCCAAAGAGCTCCATCGTTGACTGATAGCTGCCCCCCGAATGGCGCGGGCAGATTGAACGTGGAGTTGGCTACTCCAATATCAGAGAGAATTAGGGAACTTTTTTTGTATCCACCTGTTTCAAAGAGATGCTTTAAACCACTTGAAAAGCCAATTCTCGACCTGTAAACCCAAAGTGCCGAGAATTTAGATTCTTGTTGGGTCTTACAGTGTACAATGTTTACATATTATGTTGTGCTATAGCAAGTAAGAATTGAATTGTTCTATCTGGGACATATGACAACAAAACACTCTTGATTCTCGTGACTTTTAAATAAAGTTATATATCCAGATTAACAAATACAGTGCTTCTTAATTGCAAATTACTTATGGTGGAGGTGGTGTTCAATTTTTTCCGCCATCTCTGATTTAATTCTTCCAAGCTTTTCAAACCCCCGAGCGGAGGCGAAATTGAGAATCTATAAATTGATTAAGATTAAAACGCCCAAACCAGTGCTATTTATCAATTGGTGCAATTAGTATTAGTTGTTACAAATTGGTGAGAAAGGCGCAGTGGAAACTCTAAAGGAAGAAGAAAATAATAAATGTAATTTGAGTTCCGGTGGTCTTCAGTGTGATGCTAAGACAATGTATTCACCACTGAGTATATCCATCCCATTAAGACTTATCATTTTACTCTTTAGCCACCGTAGCCTAGAAGGGTAATGCAAATCCCCAACCTGACTGGTGTAGAGAGAACATACATATTTTCACATTCAATGAACCCAAACTATTGCTGAGACCAGGAGATCACCGCGGTACGTAATCAGATTTACTCCGAATGGCGCCATTTGAGTGGGTAACCTTAAGGGGATTTATCGAGATCCCGGATCAACTTGGGCGCTTTCTGGAGATCGCCTTGAACCCGGGATGGGTTATCAGGGGCTGAAGCAGAACGACCCAGTGTATACATATGTTGTGAAGAAAGTTAGCCAACTCCACCCCTCTCCAGACGACCTGCCCCAATGTCATGTGCATGGGATTCAGAGATGGGTAGAGCGAGCAAGAAGATAAACTACGAGGGAAACCTCAGATGTATTAGCGACAAACTAAAGCGCCCGCAATAGGGCGAAATTCTACTTCAAAGTTGGGATGCATCGGCGTCGAGGAGGCGGCGATGAATGGCGCTCCCCGTGTTTAGAATTTATTTTGTTTCAAAATATAAATATAAATGAAATTCCCAACAGGTGAATTAAATGAGCATGGTGACTGCGAATGGTCGGTGCAACAACCTTGGGTATAATTAATGCGCTTCAGCGGTGGGCCGGGA